>NC_053389.1:583274775-583388631 GCF_905171765.1 Bufo bufo
GAGGGAGGACAAACTGAACTACTATAGAGACATCCTATGTAGTCAGTTGGCCGCTGCCTATGTGCGCTATCGCCCATCCTCTCACAGGTCTGACCGCGGGGGCCCTCTGCACTCTTGTTCCACTGTCATGGCTGCTGTGGCAGGGTGGCGGTAGGAGCAGTTCCAGCTCCATCAGCAGCAGCCTGAGTCTAGAGTTGCTGATGAGCAGCTTTATTCACCCGCAGCAACATCTAGAACCTGAATCAGCAGGTGGTGGCATACTTGGACAGCACCCTGCCACCCATCTGCGCTCACGTTCCACTGCTGTGTCAGGGTGGGGGGGGGGGGGGGTAGGAGCAGTACCAGCTCCATCAGCAGCAACTTGAGTCTAGAGTCTCTGATGAGCAGCTTTGTTCACCGGCCTAGTGAAGAAAATACTCACCAGCAGCAAGACCTGGAGCAGAACCTGAACCAGCAGGTAGTGTCATACTTGATCAGAACCCTGCCATCCAATATTGAAGATCCGCTGGACTACTGGGCAGCCAAACTGGATTTGTGGCCGCAACTTGCCAAGTTTGCCCTGGAAAAGCTGTCCTTTCCCGGCCAGTAGTGTGTCATGAGAGCGGTGTTTAGTGCGGCGGGGGCCATAGTTACCCCAAGGAGAACTCGCCTGTCCATCCATAATGTGGACTGAACTTTGTCAAGATCAATCAGGCGTGGATCAGCAAAGATTTTCAAACACCAATGCCTGATGCATCAGATTAGATCATCCATGCTGTCCTCACCCAAACCTTGACAAGAGACCGGTTTCTTCTGGCTACCTGCCTCTGCTACTATTCTGATGCTGCCACCCGCCTGATGCCACACATGATGCCAAGTGCCCCTTCTTACACCCACCATCATCAGAGGGTTCTGTTATTGCCACCCACCTCCCCACTCTGTCACCGGGTCACTCTGTGGTCTCCTTATGCTGCTGCCACCTCCACACTATGTCATTGTGCCACTCTGTGGCCTCCTCATGCTGCTGCCACCTCCACACTATGTGATTGTGCCACTCTGTAGCCTCCTCATGCTGCTGCCAACTCACAACTCTGTCTTTGGGCCACTCTGTGGTCTCCTAATGTTGCTGCTGCCACCTCCACACTGTCATTGTGCCACTTTGTGGCCTCATCATGCTGCTGCCAACTCAAAACTCTGTCTCTGGGGCCACTCTGTGGCCTCCTCATGCTGCTGCTACCTTAACACTATGTCACTTGGCCGCTCTGTGGTCTCCTCATGCTGCTTCCACCTCACCGCTATGTCATTGGGCCAATGTGGACTTCTCATGCTGTTCTCACCCTCCCCACTTCATGACTGGGCCACTATTTTGCCTTTTTGACATAATTTATTTGACCCTTTTTCTGATCTGTCAGAAGGAAGGAAAAATGAGACACAAAATGGATCCTGTCTATGTAGCAGCTATAAGACCTGTATGGTCCCATCAGAATTGGCTTATGATTTGGTAGCCAAAAGCAGGAGTAGGTACAGAAGATATGCAAATATTGTATTTACGTGTCATCTCTGTTTTGGATCCACTCCTGTTATTTTGGCTTTAGCAATACTGATGGATTACTGACCAAATCCTGACCGAGTGAAGGCAGATGTTCAACAGACAGGATCAGTTTTTTTGGGGGGTTATTGTTCTGACGGATCAGATGAAGGGCAAAATAATTTGTGACGTCAAAACAAACTTACTGCTGACACCCTCTTTACTCTGTCAGGGAGGCCTCTACTTGTATAAGCGTTTAATAGAACAGGTTCTGTAGACATCTATGTGGAATCAGCTGACAATGGTGTAAAAAGAGTGCGCTTCTACTTGATGCTAACATCGACCTGTAAGGCTAAGTTCACACAAGTTATTTGGTCAGTTTTGGCCCAAATAAGTGAAGTGTGCAGTGATTCTAAGAGCGACGCCTCTCATCTGCGTGTCATACTGACTCACAGTATTGTTTCACTACCACAGCAGACTCCCTATGCGTGTTACTGCAAGGCACAGTGTTCTACACCACTATGCAGGCTCTCTGAAGCGAGGAAATAGCAGTTTTTTTAACGCGATTCGCCACTAATAAATTCGGATTGAATATTGTTGGAAAATTCTGCGAACCGGCTAAATCTAATTTTTGAGAAATTCGCTCATCTCTACTAACTATCTGGTGTGGCTTACTATATATAGACATGTCATGCAAGTTTGTTGGATAAAGATAGGAATAACTGAAGCCAAATGGAAATGTTAGTAAAACAGGTCTAAGATAAACTACATAAGTCAATACAGTTACAGGTCACACCTAGTAAGTTTCACATGACTAGTTACATAATGGCTGGGTTTTAATTATGAAAAGGTTATCTCTAGACTCTGTGCTACAGTATTTTGTATACATTATTGATCACCTGGAATTTAGAAGGGGTTTTTCAGTTTGCATCAACATCCTTTAAAATAATCACTTATGACAATAGCTGTAATTTTATAATGCATTTATTTTATTCTCTTCTCTTCCAGCGGTGGTCTCTCTTCCAGCTGCAAGTTCATTCAGCTCTTTTTTTTATTTCTTGCGATATTATGGCCATAGATGTCAAAGCAGTGATAGGGGAGTGTCTATGTAACTAGGTGAGTGGGAGAAGATATAAACTAGCTGGGTGTTGTTGGGGGCTAGGCCTGTAACCATGACAAGAGGCCATACTTTAAGGCCTCTTTCACACAGGCGAGAATTCCACGTGGGTGCAATGCGCGAGGTGAACGCATTGCACCCGCACTGAATCCGGACCCATTTACTTCAATAGGGCTGTGCAGATGAGTGGTGATTTTTACGCATCACTTGTGCATTACGTGAAAATCGCAGCATGTTCTATATTCTGCCTTTTTCACGCAACGCAGGCCCCATAGAAGTGAATGGGGCTGCGTGAAAATCACATAGCATCCTCAAGCAAGTGCAGCGCAATGCGATTTTCACGCATGGTTGCTAGGAGATGATGTAAATTTACTGTATTATTTTCTCTTATAACATGGTTACAAAGGAAAATGATAGCATTCTTAATACAGGATGCTTAGTAAAATATTGCTTGGTAGGTTAAAAAATAAAAACAATTAACTCACCGCATTCACTTGATCACGCAGCCGGCATCGTCTTCTTTCTTCTTCTTTGAGGACCTGCAAAAGGACATTTGATGACGTAATCAAGCTCAACACGTGGTGATCGCGGTGACGTCAGCAAAGGTCCTGCTGAATGAAGATAGAAGATCCACACTAACAACAAACAGTGTCAACCAGCACTAGCTGCCGCTGACACTTAAAACTACCGACTCTTACCTCACCGAGGCTGAGAATCTCGGTGACACATACCTTTCATCAATGACGGCCCCTTGCGCCTTCCTACAATCTACACAACACCGAACCCAAACCCGAACTTCATTGAAGAAGTTCGGGTCTGGGTACCACATTCAGTTTTTTATCACGCGCGTGCAAAACGTATTGTACCCGCGTGATAAAAACTAAACAATGCAATCGCAGTCGAAACTGACTGAAATTGTGTGCGCACTCGCGCGGGTTTCCCGCAATGCACCCGGGACGCATCCGGAGCAAATCCGGGACGCCCGTGTGAAAGAGGTCTAAGTCTAGAGGAACGAAGGATTTTTTATCAACATAGATTGGGATTCTTTACTGTAAGAGCATTGAGATTGTGGAACTCTCTGCCACAGGATGTCATGACGACCTTTTTTGAAATAAATGATATCACAAATTGTAGTATACGAACGATATGGAGGTGGGTTACTAACCTATAGAAATATGGATTATGGTTATGAGTGCACAGCCTGCTGATTAACCAAAATTGGCTATGGAGAACAACAAGTACAAGCGGAATCGCTGGCTGTCCAAGAAGCCTACATAATTACAGATACAATTAAGGTAAAAACTACTGTATAATAATAATATAATTAGTGATGAACGAAGGGAGCTTTGGATCCTAGCTCCAAAGTCGCTTTGTTCAAAACTTCATTTGAATACTGTACGGACATTTGTCTCAGTACAGTATTCAAATGTATGTGCTCCGGCGAGTTGAAATGAGTTATGAGTTACAGACTTCGGTGAATAACTTCGGCATTCGATTTTTAAAATGAAAAAACTTTTTAAAATAGGAATCCGAAGTCTGCTTCGGTACCGGCTGGTACCTCGGTACCAAAGCCGACTACGGAACAAAGTTTTAAAATGGTTTTCAAGTTGAAAAACCAATTCCCGAAATTATTCACCAAAGTCCCACGAGACTTTGGTGATAACGAATTTTCCCCGCCGAAGCCCATACATTTTAATGCTGTACAGAGACAGATTTCCGTTTTTAAAAGCTGCTCCACTTGTATTTGCTAATATCACAAGAGGTCGTGAAAGTGCTGTCCCTGCTGCCCTATAAAAGGGCCCTCAGAGACTACTTTTGGGTAGTGTACCACTTGGTGAGATATCGTTAAATGGTGGACATGCCTTTATGATGCACTGAAAGACATTTTGCAGAGATTCATGGCAGACAAGCTCAAGCCTACTATTGCCCAACAGCAACTCTCCTAAACGCCTTATGTGGTTATATTGCACACTCCAAGTCTTGTGCCAACCATTGCCTTTTAGTACCCAAAAGGTGCTCAGACAGTACATTATATACACAGTAGTTACATGGAATATAAACCATATACACTCATTAACAAAAAAAAACACCAAGAAGAAGTTGTTGGAACGAATGAAACTTTATATGTATAAATGTAATGATGATACATGTAAGTTATTATAATATGGTAATATAGTCTGTAGGGGAAAACAGTAGAATTGAAATGAGGCTCAAGTATCCTTATGGGACACCTCGTATCCTTATGGGACACCTCTAGACTGGATACAAAAAAAGATATGGTTGGGCATAGAGGCGTACAGGTTCCATATGGTATCCTGCAGCATGTATGCCCACAGATATTGCAGCTGGGCCTGTAGATCCTGCACACTCATAGGCTGCTGAAGCCTGCGTCACAGCTGGTCCTATAAATGCTCAATTGGCAAAAAATCTAGCAAAGGGGCAGGCCAAGGAAGTGTTGCAATCTGGTGAAGACATTCCTGGGAAACCTTTGCTGTGTGCGGGTGAGCAATATCTTGCTGAAAAATGCCAGTTGGAAACACTGCCATGAGAGGCAACACACATGGCCACAGAATGTCCTGCACAAATCTATAAGCTGTTAGTGTCCCTCGTATCACTACTAGGGGTGACTGTCAGCCTAAGATTATCACACAAGCAATTGGGAAATTGTGTCGCTCCACAGCAAAGGGAGGACCACAAAGCACTTACCATCAGACCTCCATACTTGAACCAGAAGGTTGTGGGATACCAAACAGAACTTTGATTCATCACTAAAGACAATATGGTTTCAGCCCATAGCAGTCCAGGTTTCTCATTCATGACACCACTAAAAATGAAGGTGATGGTGGCAGACTGTCAATGGAAGGACTTGCGATGGCACTAAATTTCCTTCTGCTATGTGCCTGAAAATGGTCAAGGCAGAGACAGGGGTGTGTAATGAAGGGTCCACTTCTGCTGGATGGTGAAATTGTGTAAATAAAATTGTGGGAGCTGCTCATGGAAATTAAATGGTTCTCTCTACTGCTGGTCTGTCTGGGGCATCCGGAGCCTGTTCGCCACGTGTGCATGCCCCCATGTAACCACTGCTCCCAGCACCTCCTAACAGCTAGGTTAGAACATCCTAGATGACTGGCAACTTGTCGAAACGACCATCCTTCTTCTCTCAGTCCAGGGATATACCCCTTTTCAAAGTCTGTCAGCTTGGCAAAATGTCACGTTTTTCTGCAATCCAATATTTGGATGCATTTTAGTAATTATTATATTTAGTGTAAGAAGTTGAAACATGATGGAGCATCACAAATATACCCAAACCACAAGTGGGGATATTTTTAGGAGGACAGGTCACAACTGCAATATTATTTCTGGGGAGAAAGGGGCAGGTTGACTGCAGTGAAAGGAAATGTTAGACTGGGTAAGGTTTTCCTATTCATTCTTACATATACAAAAAAAGTCACAATGTGCAAATAATAAGAAATCTATAATGTCTGTGCCTGTCGCCATCCATCCACCACACACCCAATAAAGAAAATACAGAGGTTTTGTCAGTAGATTTTGTACAGCCGGAAATGGAAAAGAAAAAATATAGACATTGTGACTTTCAGTCACAACATAAGCATCACATACTGACATATCACAGAGGAATCACTTGGCAGAAAGCCTTGCATAACAAAGGCTGTTTAAATATACTGAATTGCTACTAAATGTATCGTGGAAAGATACTCATATGGTTAATAAAGCTGTTGCTTAGAGGATACTTGTATATTAGTATCATACATTCTACCTTGTACATTAACACTGCTTATTTTATATACTATATATAAGGAAATATGCAAGTAATGCAAGCCTTCTTATATTCATAGAATGGCAAATATACATCTAGAAGCTCAAATGCCAAAAGTATCAGCTAATAGTAAATTTATAGCTGGCTCATTATCTCTATGGATAGGCTCTTTAGCGATTTAGCTTTATTTAGCCACTGTTGATCACCGAGGCCATTTTTAGATTTGTTAAAATGTTTGCCCCTCTAATGTATGTATATTTAAATGATAGTGATGTCCTCCTAGTATAATAACAATTGTGAATGATCTTTAAAATATTTTATATAAATCATTCAGCAATAGCAAGACAAAAGAAATATAACATGGCCTCACCAACTTTTGGATACATTTTTTCAGCAGCTGTTAAAGTTTTTGGAGGGTGGACCAAAGAAATATTCATCTGTGTGTCACAAACAGCTTCTGTGCTACCGGGAGAGACGTGCTGCTAAGCCCCGCCCCCTGGCGATGCCAGAGCATCCATTTCTCCTAACAGCGGGCGTCCGCTGGGATGATTGTTCAGCTGCTTTATTCCTATGTCCTGTGTCTGACTAATGGAGCGCTGAGTCATGACCTATCAGGTTCTTAACTGGGACTCTGTGCTCTATTTAAACCCCTTCCTGGCCATATACCAGTGCCAGTGATAGTCTTGTTTGGGCTCACTAGCTAGGTTCCTGGTTTTTGGATTTGTTTGTGCTTTTGACCACAGCTTGTCTTTTGATAACTCTCTGTCTCGTTTTTGTACAGCATTGTGCGCCTGGTTCTGACCCATTCACATTCACCATTTCTTTGTGTTGTTTTTTTCTGTTGGTGTTTGTTTGTCTTTGCACCTTAGTAGTGTAGGGACCGTTGACTAGTTGCAGTCTTGCTACCTAGGGCTTGAACTGCAAGTAGGTAGAGAAAGTGGGCTGGGTTCCAGGTGAGGGATCACTGTCCATATCTGTCCCTATTTACAATCTATACTGTGGTGGTAAACAACATGGACGCTAAACTTTAGTGAAGGGTTGTTAGACTTCTACTTGCAAATAAATTTGGAACATTTTATAAAATAATAGATCATCTGAATAAAATAGGATCTCAACATATGTACAGTACAGGGTATGTTGCTATGCAAAGGCAAAGAGCCATAAAAAGTATTATTTGGTGGTCATAATAAACTGGCCACTAAATGTATTTGTTATATCAAACACAAAGCCTCATTAGTTAAAGGGGTTGTGTCGCTTCAGCAAATAGCATTTATTATGTAAAGGACGTTAATACAAGCCACTTACTAATGTATTGTTATTATCCATATTGCCTCCTTTGCTGGCTGGATTCATTTTTACATCACATTATACACTGCTTGTTTCCATGGTTATGACCACCCTGCAATCCATCAGTAGTGGTCGTGCTTGCACACTATAGCAAAAAAAGTGCCGGCCTATTTGGGGACCATGAGAGTGCTTATAGGCTGGTGCTTTTTCCTATAGTGTGCAAGCACGACCGCTGTTGCTGGATTGTGGGGTGGCCATAACCATGGAAACAAGCAGTGTATAATGTGATGTAAAAATAAATGGATAAAAAACGGAAGGTTTACAAACAACATCTCTTAGCAACCATCAGTGAAAAACATATTGCGTCCGCACTTGCTTGCAGATGAAATGCGTTTTTCACTGAAGCCCCATTCACTTCTATAGGGCCAGTGCTGCGTGAAAAACACAGAATATAGAACTGATGCGTGAAAAAAAACCGCTCATGTACACAGACCCATTGAAATAAATAGGTCAGGATTCAGTGCGGGTGCTATGCGTTCACGTCACGCATTGCACCCGCGCGATAAACTCGCTCGTGTGAAAGGGGCCTAATACTATATGTATATTCTGTGTTACATGATGACACTTTCATGTTCTTTCAGAATCATAAACCAGATTTCATTTTCTAGTAGTTTAGGATTAGATATTGCTCATGCATGACATTATGGGGGTCATTTACTAACATATATATGCTAGTAATGTATCTATCGCAGATTGTGGCGCAAAGGTTATTTGTGCGGCAATCTGCGACTTTTTCCCGCTAACGCCAGGTCAAAAAAAGGTGGAGTGGTGTGGGTGGGGAAGGGGACGGGCCGGCAGGCACGTCTCATTTATAATTTTCTACGCCTGTTTTAGGTGATCTAAATCTATGCCTGCAAGGTAGGTGACAAGACAGGTGGTGGATACGCCTAAGTTATGTAAAGGCCAACTCCTCTACGTAACTTCGGGGATCCACCGCCACCACAAGAGGTATTAAGACTGGCAGCTAAAACGCTGATCTTAATAAATTACCCCTTTTGTTTTTATCTTAGAGTTCTTTAAACTTCCTTTTTTTTTTCCTCTGGGATTCGCATCCCCACCCATGCCTTGGTTGAACTTGATGTCTTTTTTCAACCATATTAACTATGTAACTATTATGAATACTGTCGTAACAGGCTTTTTTCAGCCACTGCATTTGGATGGCTGTGAGGCATGGCTGGCACATATCTGATTTCTTGTAACAGATGTAATTACCTAATGTTTGCAAATTGCAATGATTCTTTTTCAATACGTTCAAACCCATATTCATCCTCAGAGCTGGAGGGTATGTAGAAGAGTGATTTGCTGAATGATGCCTTGTTGACTCATCCGGAAGCACCCTCTTAGTCTACAATGACAAATCTGCAAGTAATAAAATAGAAAAAAGAAAAAACAAGACCCAATTTCCTGCCTTTGGGTGATTGAAATAAAGTTATTTAATCACTGCTTTACATCGCAGTCAAGCATACTGTGCCTTTCCAGCAGTAATGATAAAAATCTGTTTTCTAATAGAAATGTTAATTGTTATAACTAGCCGGGATCAGAAATCTGACTGAACATACAGCAGTTTTCTATTTAAACTTTTACTATAAAAAAAAACATTTTCTGACAATAAGAAATTACTATATACTTACCTTTGAAGTCCTACATTAGTTTCTCACCCTAGAGTTCAATCACTTTCCATCACTTTTCTTCTAATGCAATTATACACTGTATATTGGTCATAAAGTGGGCATAGTATGTGACCACAAAGGATATTGCGTCACTATGGGCCAAACATTGCTGTGGTAGATTTGGTAGCAATTGAATGGTGTGATCCTGTGACTATGTCAGTTGTTGACACTGACAGAGACCAACATCTAGGGGCCAAAGCTGAATATCAACAGTTTCACATTAAAAAAACTTATTATTTTTGAAATTGGATATGCTTTATGGTGGGAATTTCAATGTGAAAAGGTAAGGGGACCTTGCAAACATGATGAGGGACATAGCCTTTTTGGATCAAATTAACACATCGTTAGTTTTAAACGGTTAGTACTTAGCATTTTGGTAAACCACAACCAGGAATGGGTCCAAAACACAGAAGGGTCCCTTATAATTTTTCTCTTTATGTTCCATTACTGGTTTTAAATATTGACAGTGTGAAAGTAGCCTAAAGACCGATTTGCATGGGCCAACGGTTGGTGCAATTATCGGGTAAGAGCATTTTGCCAGGTCCCGATAATTGCCCTGTGTAAACGTATCGAGGTAGGGAGAGAAAAAAAGAGGGTTAATCCTGTACTCCAAAAATAGGAGGTATGGGATGAACAGACAGGGTGCCAGAGGTAGAGGACACAGTGGAGTGGGAAAGAAAAAAATAAATAAATAAATTACTAAATGGTAGGGTGTAGGTACTATTGAATCGGAGATCAGAGTCCAAAAAGCAGGGCAGCCTAGGTGATAAACTATCTGCAAAAAAGCAGTATAGTAAAACTGGAGAGAAGTAAAGAGAAAGAAAAATCACCAAATGGCGCCAACCGCTAATAACATGTAGTAAATACTATGGTGTAAAGTATCCCAAAATACGGGAAAAGAAACGCTGTTAGATATATTAATAAAAAGCCCCTATGGGGTCATAAGGAGCAACTGGTATAAAAGAATATAGAGTAAAAGGTGATTAACACCGAAACTCACTTCACCAGGGAGGGGTGTAATGGGATAAAGCTCAAGACACCCAATACAACCGCCTCACTCGCCTGGTTCGTATGTAGAGTAGTAGGAAAATACGGCAGTCCACACCAAGGGTCTTCAGGTATAATCCCTTTAATAGGTGAATAAATCAGGTAGGCTCAATGCGTTTCAGGGATACACAAACCCCTTCCTCAGGAGCAGAGTCAGTAATAGGTTTATACTATTACTGACTCTGCTCCTGAGGAAGGGGTTTGTGTATCCCCGAAACGCAATGAGCCTACCTGATTTATTCACCTATTAAAGGGATTATACCTGAAGACCCTTGGTGTGGACTGCCGTATTTTCCTACTACTCTACATACGAACCAGGCGAGGGAGGCGGTTGTATTGGGTGTCTTGAGCTTTATCCCATTACACCCCTCCCTGGGGAAGTGAGTTTCGGTGTTAATCACCTTTTACTCTATATTCTTTTATACCAGTTGCTCCTTATGACCCTATAGGGGCTTTTTATTAATATATCTAACAGCGTTTCTTTTCCCGTATTTTGGGATACTTTACACCATAGTATTTACTACATGTTATTAGCGGTTGGCGCCATTTGGTGATTTTTCTTTCTCTTTACTTCTCTCCTGTGTAAACGTGCCACTGATCATTCATCAAGTGAAAGCATAGTTGATGTGGACACCAAAATCATTGTTTCAGGGCAGCAGATTGCTCTAAGAAATCTTTGATCTGCTGCCCACAAACAATGAATCTGTATGGGGACAATTGATTGATGATGTAAATGCAGCTCTTATCTCCACCAATGATCAGGCAATTATTGGGAACATATGGTTAATTTCTGATAATTGTCTGCACATTAAGCCCATTTAAAGGGACCTTAAAGGAGAATTCTCATCTGGGACATTGGTGGCATAACACTAGGATATTCATTTCTATAGGGTTGCCGAAAATAGCTGATCGCTGGCTTGCCTATTTCTGTTGGCCCCATAGTAATGCATGGGAGTGGAGGCCATGCAAGCACTGTGCACTCCCTTTCACTTCTATGGGGAGAGGGCTTGGTGACCCAGGGTTTTCCGGGCCACCACCTTCCCTACTCCCTTCTCAGTGTAGGTTCGTTTCCCAGAGGTGGGACCCGCACCTATCAGACAATGGGGGCATATCCTAATGATATTCCCCCTGTCACGGCCTCCGCTGTGACACGTTTTCCGTACATGCCGGTTGCCAGGGGCAACACGTGGTTGTCTGCATGTGTGTGTGCTTTTCTCCCCTTCTCCTGGTTCCTCCTCTGTCTGGTGCTGGAGGGGTTAACTACCTTGCTGGGTGTGGACACTAGGTGCTTCTTATACCTGTGGCTTTTGGCCAGGAGTCAGTTGTACTCCAGCCTTGGTATGTGCTGGAGTTTTTCTCCTTATCTGTATGTTCCATATTCCAGTGTGAGGGCCACCTAGTGGGACATCGATGTCTCCAGCGATGTCTTTCTTATGTCTCCTCCATTTTCCCTACCTTACCTGTTGTTATGTTTGGTGTGGGTATATGCTCTGGGGTTGTTGTATGTCTAGTTGTTGTTCCGTGTCTGGTCAGTGTTTGGTGTATTCTGTCCAGCATGGATGCTAGATGTTCCCCTGTTTGTCTGTTGTGGCGTCCGGAAGGGGGTCTCATGGTTTCCCGGAGGGGTGAACCAAATGTCAAGTCTGTAAGCTGTTGCTGGAGTGCTGGTTCCTGTGTGTCAGTACGTACTGCATCCATTTGATGTTTGGATCGCAGTGAGTTTGTATGGGTTCCAGTTTACCTTGGTGTGGTCTTCGGTTGTACCGTCCAGCAGCTGCGACTGGTAAGTGACCATGCCTTCCTGGGTTTTTGGTTCAGTGGTTATCCCCGCCACTGGATACTTACCTGCTGTTCCACTTGGCTTCCTCTTCTTGCTACTAGGCCGGTTGAGACTCCTGTTCTTCTGTGTCTTGGAAGAACAGGTTGTCTCTCCCCTGATCCTATGTGAGGGAATATCAGGGCGACTCAGGATCCTAGGTATACTGGGTATGAGCCGTCCTACCATCCAGGTCCGCTCATACTGTGAGGAGTTAGGGCGAGGATTAGGGACGCTTTAGGAGGTTACCTGCTCCCTGATTCCGGCATCCTGGCCTAACTGCTTCCCCGCATACCCCTTTACTATACAGTGGGGGGTTTCCCCCACTCCCCATCATGACACCCCCATTGTCTGAGATGGAAATACCCCTTTAATAACACAGTCTTTGTTTTCCAGGTCATCTCACAAACAAGCTGCATAAAAAAACAGAAAGGTGAGGAAAATACTATGACATTACACAATACTATCCTAAAGTCTTATTGTCAAGTTCATTCTTGATAGTTTTTGTTTTGTAAAAGGTATGGAAAATATCTGTCATCTTCTCCACTGTTTACCTTAGGTGGGGCCTACTTCTTCTGACAGGTTAATAAAGCATTAATTGCTCTGATTTAGTTCAGCTGTCAGACAAAATTCACAACGTTTATATGCCTTGCAAGTAAGGAGACATATGGCTTAAATAGCATTAACCCTAACGCCCAAGAAAAAAAGAGTTTACAGAGCAAGCTTAATAAAAATATATCATAAATTAAAGAGGTTCTTGCTGAAACCTGACAACTCTTGGAAATGGGCTAAATTATAAAATGAAGCATTACTCACCTAGTAGAATCAGGGCCGTCACTCCGTATCTCAGGTTAAAGTTAATTTGGAGGTGCTCAGTGCTGTAACTCAAAGGTCCAAGGCCCCAGTGCGAGGTATTTAACAGGATCTCCTATTATTAAAGTTCCAGCTTCTGGTTGCAACTGCAAAGTCTGCAACCCCTGTTGTTACTCTATTGGGTGTGGTAGGAATAAAATTGTGTTGTGACGTGACAGTAAGGGCTCTTTAACACGAGCGGATGCGGTGCGTGGAATCCACTGCGTGAAAGAGAGCCAAACCCCGCTCTGGACAGCAGAGACACGGAGCAGTAACATAATTGATGCTCTGTGCCTCTCTGATCTTTTTACTACAAAATCACGGTGACAACTTTATCTCACTGTGATTTTGTAGTAAAAAGGTCACAGAGAGGCACGGAGCATTATCAGTCATGTTACTGCTCCGTGTCTCTGCTGTCCGGAGCGGGGCTTGGCGGTCTTTCACGCAGCAGATTCCACGCACAGCATCCGCTCGTGTGAAAGAGCCCTTATAGGTTTTTTTAATCTGTAAAAAATATTTTTATGGATATTTTTACACATTTCTTTTCACATTATTTTAGAGCCTTGCTGTTAATCTTCATGAAACATTGAGTAGTTTGTGGAAAATGTCAAAATACAATAAAGATTTTCTACTATTATACCTTACAATAAGCGGTTAAGCTCTAGTCACATCATTTTTTGGTTTCCATTAAACATCTATGCCATTGCCTGTGTTTTAACAAAAATCCTTCTGTTTATACACTTTGGCATATGTTTGACAAAGTTTTCTCTCTGATAACTTTTTTTTTTTTACAGTACTGAAAAGCATAGCATGTCACAAGACACATTTTGGTCATAGTCACTTCAACACATGAAAATAATATAACTACTGCACGAATATAACTAATTTTTTATGAGACATTTGGCTGATTTTCATTTTATTTTACTACTTTGTTTAAATAATTTCTAAATTCTGGTATTTTCATCTTTTCTTTCATCACTTAATAGATAGACTTACAATTACCTCCTTCCTTAATGTTTTGTCTAAGCATAAGGACAACACTGTGCAGACATTAAAGTAAGCCATTCAGACGAAGTTAGTGATTATGTCATTGTGACCCACAGGAAGTTGTCTGCATGGCTAACAGAATACTTTAAGTTGATGAAATTACTGTTAAATTAAATATGAGATGCCCCCTTGGAAAACCCCAGGCTACATTATCATGAATGGCTTTCATTTACATACATCTGTATTATTTTTTAGAATCCCTCTAATAGTCTGTTGTGAATACATATAGGGAGCTAAAACTGCATTATGTTACAATATTATTCATAATGATTGCAATTAGAGATGAGCGAATTTCATGTTATGAAATTCGTTCACGCTTCGTTTGGTGGTAAAAGCAGAATTGCGTTATGGATTCTGTTAGCATGGACCATAACGCAATTCTATGACGGAATGCATAACGGAATGCCTTTAGACGCATTCTGTTATTCATTCCGTCATAATGTAAGTCTATGGGCTGCATAACGGATCCGTCCTGTTTCCATTATGCAGGGGAGTCCTCTCCTGCGTTATGCAGCCCATAGACTTCTATTATGACGGAATGAATAACAGGATGCCTCTAAAGGCATTCCGTTATGCATTCCGTCATAGAATTGCGTTATGGTCCATGCTAACAGATTCCATAACGCAATTCTGCTTTTACCACCAAACGAAGCGTGAACGAATTTCATAACATGAAATTCGCTCATCTCTGCAACATTTCAAAACAATAGTAAGGGTTACTTGTGGTGCCTGGCAAATAATCATATATAATAAAGGGCTAACAGGCCATATGTACAACTTGTTAAACTACACAGGACAAGAAGGGTGGGGAGAATCAACCACCTTAAAGAGAATGGGGGAGATTTAGCAAAACTGTAAAGGAAAAGTAGCTTAGTTGCCCATAGCAACCAATCAGATTCCACCTTTCATTTTTCAGAGCTCCTTTGGAAGATGAAAGATGGAATCTGATTGGTTGCTCTGGGCAACTAACCCAGTTTTTCATTGTGCCAGTTTGATATATCTCCCCCAATGTGTCATCAGAA
Source organism: Bufo bufo (assembly GCF_905171765.1). Lineage (NCBI taxonomy): Eukaryota > Metazoa > Chordata > Amphibia > Anura > Bufonidae > Bufo > Bufo bufo. The sequence continues at coordinate 583,289,979 of NC_053389.1, forward strand.
AATGATTTATTATTGTTAAAATCATTTTATAGTTCACTATATTGACTACATATGAAATAGACTCAATACATGCAAAGCGAGATATTTCAAGCCTTTTTTTGTTATAATTTGGATGATTATGGCTTACAGTTTATGAAACCCCAAAGTCACAATTTTGAGGTACCCTTTGCTCAGGGGGTATGGATTATTTAGCTGACTAGAGTGTGACACTTTGAGCCTGGAATATTGAACCTTTTCACAATATTCTAATTTTAAGCTGCATTACATAGAAACATAGAATGTGTCGGCAGATAAGAACCATTTGGCCCATCTAGTCTGCCCAATATACTGAATACTATGAATAGCCCCCGGCCCTATCTTATATGAAGGATGGCCTTATGCCTATCCCATGCATGCTTAAACCCCTTCACTGTATTTGCAGCTACCACTTCTGCAGGAAGGCTATTCCATGCATCCACTACTCTCTCAGTAAGGCCTCATGCACACGACCGTTGTTTTATTCCATGTCCGTTGTTCCGTTTTTCATGATTTTCAATGGGTCAGTTGAAAACTCGGCTAATGCACCGTTTGTCATCCGCGTCCGTGATCCGTGGTTCCAGTCCGTCAAAAAAATATAACCTGTCCTATTTTTTTTCACGGAAAACGGTTCGCGGACCCATTCAAGTCAATGGAACTGTGAAAAAACGCGGAGGCACACAAGATTGTCATCCGCGTCCGTGCGTTTTTTTCCTATCATTTGCATGGCAAACTTGACTTAGACTTTTTTTTACTTTCCTTCATGTCTGGTGATCCTCTAAAAATAAAGGAAGACACACAGAAACAAAAACGGAAACGGATCACGGAACAACGGAACCCCATTTTGCGGAACGGAACACAACAACGGTCGTGTGCATGAGGCCTAAAGTATTACTTCCTGATATTACTTTTAAACCTTTGCCCCTCTAATTTAAAACCATGTCCTCTTGTAGCAGTTTTTCTTCTTTTAAATATTCTCTCCTCTTTTACCTTGTTGATTCCCTTTATGTATTTAAAAGTTTCTATCATATCCCCTCTGTCTCGTCTTTCTTCCAAGCTATACATGTTAAGGTCCTTTATTCTTTCCTGATAAGTTTTATCCTGCAATTATGCAATCCCTTTTAATTTGCATTAGGCTACATGCACACAACCATATGTGTTTTGCGGTCTGGAAATTGTGGATCCGCAAAAAAAAGATGACGTTCCGTATGGCATCCGTTTTTTTTTTTTTTTGCAGATCTGTTTTTTTTTTTGTAATAATGCCTATCCTTGTCCGCAAACTAGAAAAAAATAGGACATGCACTATTTTTTTTGTGGGGCAACGGAACGGACATACTGATGCGGACAGCTGTCCGCGTTTTTTGCGGACCCATTGAAATGAATGGGTCCGCATCCTATCCGTAAAAAAATGGAACGGACACAGAAACAAACAACGTTCGTGTGCATGTAGCCTTAGGGCTCATGCACACGACCGTTATTTTGGTCCGCATCCGAGCCGGAGTTTTTGCGCCTCGGATGCGGACCCATTCACTTCAATGGGGCCGCAAAAGATGCGGACAGCACTCCGTGTGCTGTCCGCATCCGTTGCTCCCCCATTCCGTGGCCCCGCAAAAAATATATAACATGTCCTATTCTTGTCCGTTTTGTGGACAAGAATAGGCATTTCTATAATGGGCCGTCCGTTCCTTTCCGCAAATTGCGGAAGGCACACAGGTGGCTTCCGTTTTTGGCAGATCCACGATTTGCGGACTGCAAAAAACTGAACGGTTGTGTGCATGAGGCCTTCTAAAGGGGAGATATATGACTTTCTAGTAAGAGAAGTACCAGGTATGAAGGTCCCACTGACTGTTTTTCATTTGTGTTCATTATACTTGGTGTTGAGTGAATTGAGCTTCGGATCAGAGATCAGAGATCCAAAGTCAATTTGGTCAAACACTTCGATTTTAATGTTGTCTCCAACTCTCCATAAGGAATTAAAATGTATTGCCTCCGTGGAGGCGAAATTCGTTGCAGTCGCACAAGACTTCGGTAAATTAATTCTGTAATCACTTCTGCATCTTTAAAAACATTTTAAAATATCCATCCAGCAGGTACCAAACCCAACTTCGGATTGCTAATTTTAAATGTTTTTAAAGATGCAGAAATGAATACCGAATTCATTCACCAAAGTGTTGCTCCACTTCGGGTGAAATTAATTTTACCTACAGAGGCAATACATTTTAATGCTGTACGGAGACAGCATTAGAAACGAAGGGGCACATATATTAAGACTGGTGTTTTAGATGCCAGTCTTAATAAAAACCCTGTTCCCCTACATAACTTCGGCGCATCCAGCGCCAGTTCTAAATGTAAGACAGCTTCCTTGCTGTGTTACAATTAGACCATTTTCTACGCCTACAACTGGCGTAAAAAATTATGAATGAGGCGGGCCTGCCAGCCCATCCCTTTCCCCGCCCACAATTTTAGACCTGGCGTGACCGGGGCGAAGTCACAGATAGCTATGCAACTAACCCTTGCGCTGCCATCTGCACCTGAAATACGCCTAATTTAGGTGTATTTCAGTATAGTAAATGACCCCCAAAGTGTCCCCCTAATTATATTGCAGTGGCGTGCTAAGGAGGGGGAGGGGGGGGGGGCGGTCCGCCCCGGGTGCCTACTCTCAGGGGGTGTCAGAGTCCAGAAGCAATGAGCGCTTCCATCAATACAGATGGAAGAGCTCATTGCTGGAGCGCAGGGAGCTGCGGTCCTGTCACTCACCGCTCAGCTCCCTGCACTCCGCCCCTCCTTCAGGCTGGTGGCGCTCTGAATGGTGAAACATGAAGACTTCTCCCTGCTCCACCATTCAGCCTGCAGACACAGATCGCGCTGAAGACCAGTGTGGGCGGAGCCTGCAGCTGGAAATCTGTATAAGCTCCGCCCACACAGTCCTTTAGAGCGATCTGTGTCTGCAGGGGAGAGAGGACTAGCTCCAGGAATGGGACAAGGTAAGTAGTTACAGTGTTTTTTTGTTTGTTTTTTAACACAGAGGGGGCACAATGGGCATTGCAAATGTGAAGGGGGCACAATGGACATTTCTATCCTGGAGGGCGCACAATGGGCATTTCTACTATGGGGGGGGGCACAATGGGCATTTCTACTATGGAGGGGGCAAATGGGCATTTCTACTATGGAGGGGGCACAATGGGCATTTCTACTATGGAGGGGGGACAGTGCACAGTGGGCATTACTACTCTGAACGGGGCACAGAGGACATTATTACTGTGAAGGGGGCACAAAGGGCATTACGAGCACAGAGGACGTTACTACTATTAAGGGGGCACAAAGGAGATTTCTACCATGGAGGGTGCACAGAGGGCAATATTACTGTGAAGGGGGCACAATGGGCATTATTACTGTGAAGGGGGTACAATGGGCATTACTACTATTAAGGGGCATTATTTATGTGAAGGAGGCACAATGGGAATTATTACTATGAAGGGGGCACAATGGGGATTATTACTATGAAGGGGACACAATGGGGATTATTACTGTGAAGGGGGCACAATGGGGATTATTACTGTGAAGGGAGCACAAAGGGGATTATTACTGTGAAAGGGCACAAAGTGGGCATTACAACTGTGAAGGGGCACAGATAAGGCATTATTACTGTGAAGGGGGTACAATGGGCATTACTACTATTAAGGGGCATTATTTATGTGAAGGAGGCACAATGGGAATTATTACTATGAAGGGGGCACAATGGGGATTATTACTATGAAGGGGACACAATGGGGATTATTACTGTGAAGGGGGCACAATGGGGATTATTACTGTGAAGGGAGCACAAAGGGGATTATTACTGTGAAAGGGCACAAAGTGGGCATTACAACTGTGAAGGGGCACAGATAAGGCATTACTACTGTGAAGGGGGCACAATGAAGGGATAAGTACTTTAAGGGGGCACAAAGTGGGCATAGCTACTGTTAGCGGCACACATATGTACAAAACGACTGTGAAGGCAATACTACTGTGAGGGGGGTACAATTTTTAAAAAGTATTGGAGGGGGGTGCCAGAGAAAGGACCCACCGCGTGTGCCAAACAACCTAGGCACGCCACTGTTATATTGTCTATTATATAAGTTCATTTGTTATGCAATTTTACTCCTCCTTGATACATCGCAGGTGTGGATATTATTATTTTATTTTTCATGTGTATCACTTGTGTTAACAATGTATTCTTTTTTTTTTACTCCTTTCTACTTTGCAAAATTAATAAAAATATAGTTAATTAAAAAAAGAAAACAAAATGACATTGCTTAAATTACATTTTTATGTTAAAGATTTTTTTTTCTAATTTTGCATGTCACTAATTACTCTATTTAAAAAATATCTAAAACCACACAGTTTTTTCACTGACCACTAGGACTAATAATATGTTGAGACTTTCTTTTCTGTACGGGTAACTTTTCAGTAGCCATCATCATATTATCATCAAAGGCAGAACTATAATGAGAGATCATCACCTCTGTAATAGATGACACAGGATCCACCATTCACAATAGGTGTTAACACATCTAGTTCCATTCTGTCCTCTGCCCAGGTAACATTCCTAGAAAAATCTCCCATAGAAGTCAATGAAGTCTCCTCCTGTTCATTGTGTCATTGGCCCATTTGGCTGCTTTCAAAGAACAGGAAGTCTTGACATATTTTAGGCCTAGTGGCCAGTGTTAAAACTGCAAGATTCCACGATTGTTTTTTAAAAATACAGTACAGACCAAAAGTTTGGACACACCTTCTCACTTCTCATTCAAAGAGTTTTCTTTATTTTCATGACTATGAAAATTGTAGATTCACACTGAAGGCATCAAAACTATGAATTAACACATGTGGAATTATATACATAACAAACAAGTGTGAAACAACTGAAAATATGTCATATTCTAGGTTCTTCAAAGTAGCCACCTTTTGCTTTGATTACTGCTTTGCACACTCTTGGCATTCTCTTGATGAGCTTGAAGAGGTAGTCCCCTGAAATGGTTTTTACTTCACAGGTGTGCCCTGTCAGGTTTAATAAGTGGGATTTCTTGCCTTATAAATGGGGTTGGGACCATCAGTTGCGTTGAGGAGAAGTCAGGTGGATACACAGCTGATAGTCCTACTGAATAGACTGTTAGAATTTGTATTATGGCAAGAAAAAAGCAGCTAAGTAAAGAAAAACTAGTGGCCATCATTATTTTAAGAAATGAAGGTCAGTCAGTCAGCCGAAAAATTGGGAAAACTTTGAAAGTAAGGGCTATTTGACCATGAAGGAGAGTGATGGGGTGTTGCGCCAGATGACCTGGCCTCCACAGTCACCGGACCTGAACCCAATCGAGATGGTTTGGGGTGAGCTGGACCGCAGAGTGAAGGCAAAAGGGCCAACAAGTGCTAAGCATCTCTGGGAACTCCTTCAAGACTGTTGGAAGACCATTTCAGGGGACTACCTCTTGAAGCTCATCAAGAGAATGCCAAGAGTGTGCAAAGCAGTAATCAAAGCAAAAGGTGGCTACTTTGAAGAACCTAGAATATGACATATTTTCAGTTGTTTCACACTTGTTTGTTATGTATATAATTCCACATGTGTTAATTCATAGTTTTGATGCCTTCATAGTCATGAAAATAAAGAAAACTCTTTGAATGAGAAGGTGTGTCCAAACTTTTGGTCTGTACTGTATACAGTACCAAGTATGATGTAAAAAATCACCAGAAATAAAAATAAAATAAAAAATGCTTAACATAAAAACTTGATTTAAAGGGGTTGTCTAATTTCAGCAAATGGCATTTAGACCTCTTGCACACGACCCTATGTATTTTGCGGTCCGCAAAAAACAGATCCACAAAAGTATGGATGACATCCGTATGCATTCCGTATTTTGCAGAACGGAACAGCTGGCCCCTAATAGAACAGTACTATCCTTGTCCGTAATGCGGACAATAAGAGGACGTGTTCTATTTTTTTGAGTAATGTAAATAAGGAAATACGGAAACGGAATGCACACAGAGTAACTTTTTTGCGGACCCATTGAAATTAACGGTTCCGTATATGGTCCGCAAAAAACCCGGAATGAAAATACGTTCGTGTGCAAGAGATCTTATCATGTAGATCAGGGGTGGCCAACCTAACAGACACAAAGAGCCCAAAAAAAAACAACTTATGACTCTCAGGAGCCACAAGCTATACATTTACACAAGTAGGCATGCACACGACAGTATTACTGCAATTGAGTTTTCAAACATTTAAAAGTGCATTTAAACCACCTTTCCTACCTGTAGTGTAGACAGCTTTAGTGAGACTTCTGGCAATCTTTGTTTTTCACAATGTGTTTTAATATTTCTCAGATGACCGCCCCGTGCTCAGATGACCGCCCCATGCTCTCAGATGACCGCCCCGTGCTCTCAGATGACCGCCCCGTGCTCTCAGATGACCGCCCCGTGCTCTCAGATGACCGCCCCGTGCTCTCAGATGACCGCCCCGTGCTCTCAGATGACCGCCCCGTGCTCTCAGATGACCGCCCTGTGCTCTCAGATGACCGCCCCGTGCTCTCAGATGACCGCCCCGTGCTCTCAGATGACCGCCCCGTGCTCTCAGATGACCGCCCGTGCTCATATTACCACCTTATGCTCAGATGACCGCCCATGCTCAGATGATCGTCCATATGCTCAGATGACACCCCATGCTCAGACTGCCCATGCTCAGATGAGCGTCCATGCTCAGATGACCGCCCATATGCTCAGATGACACCCCATGCTCAGACGACCGCCCATATGTTCAAACACACTTGGTGTGCTGGGCAGTGGCACCTGTGAAAAAAAAAAAGGCAGAGCAGCAGTGGCAGAGAGACTGAGGCCAGCAGCAGCCATTTCAGTCAGATTAGAGCCAAAGCTGCAGAGTGGCTGTAATTGGACTAAAATGCCTGCTGCTGGCCTCAGTGAGTCTCTCTGCCACTGCTGCTCTGAGTGCCCACTGCCCTGCCCTGCTGCCCATCATTAACATTCATTAAAATTTACTATGTATGGAGCTGTGGTTGCTGCTCACTCTGGCTGCTGCTGGAGCTGGAAGCAGGTCCTCCTTGCTTGCTGCACCACTTCTTGCCACCCCCACAGACCCAGCCTGCGGTCTGATGAATCTGGCTGCTGGGCGGGCATTAGGTCACACACAGACACACTCACAGATGGGGGCGTGGGGCCGTGGGCCGGTACATCGGCGGCTGGTGGCGGGGATAAGCACTGCAGCTTCGCCTTCTCTGCCAGAGGAGGAGGTGGAGCTGCAGTGAGTGACTGAGTCACATGCCCGCGCTCTGAGTCCTCTCCACTATTCCACCTGTTCCAGCCTTCCACCGCAGCGCTGACGGGGGCGGGACCCGGGCCGGCTGTTACTGTCTGCAGCAGCGCGTAAGTGAAGCGCTGCTGCAGATGATTAATTTGCTAGCTGCAGAGAGTAAGAGCTGGCCGCACCACTCCCCTGAGAGCCGCAAATGAAGGCGCAAGAAGCCACATGCGGCTGGTGAGTCGCGGGTTGGCCACCCCTGTTGTAGATGAAGTGAAGAGGAGTGAGAATAGGTGTGCATGCTCAGCAGCTATTGTCCTGACCACCCCATATCTGTGCTACAGCGGTGGTCATAACCCCTGAATCAAGTCAGCAAAGGAGGCAATATGAACAATAGCAATACATTAGTTAGTGGCTTGTATTAATTTTGGCTACATGATAAAGGCTAATTGCTGAAGTGAAACAACCCCTTAAAGCAATTGATAATTTTATTCCCTTTAAAAAATAGTGGTAAAGTAATACAAATGCAGCATTAAGCATTCTGTGTGCAATGCTTTTTAAGTTTCATTGGGGGCTATAATCTTTAACCCCTTGCCGACATCCGCCATACATGTATGCAGGTCTTTAAAGATGGTGCCTGCTTAGCCACTTTGTTCAGCTATTTTACACAACGGACACTTTCTGGCAGAGTCCATGATCGGGGACCACAGTCTTTTAACCCCTCAGATGTCATAGTCAATTGTGCCCATAACATCTGAGCTGTAATTTAACGGGGGCACTGTGCTTCTGGTGACCAAACATCCATCCTAGGATGAGATTGCAGGAGTCATTCCATTACTATGACAGCCTCTCCTAAAAGCTATGAGGCCTGCCATAGTGAAGCTCCTATCAAGCCCTGCTCTGATTCTCCCATAGACTGCAGTGGTAAATCATTGCAGTCTATGAGAGATGTGATCAGATGAATGCATGTTAAAGTCCCCTAGGGGAACTAAAAAAAGGCATAAAAGTAAAAGTAAAACAGTAAACAAAAAAAAACAAAAAAATTCTAATCACTCACCTTTCCTCAGATGGTTCCATAAAAAATTAGCCTTCACACAGCTTCATAAATATCAAAAAATTATGGGGATCAGCATATGGAAATACAAAGAAAAAAGTTTTTTTCAAAGTTTTTATTTTTTTTAAGTAGAAAAAAAAGCAAAAACTGAAACTGCACTATCTCTGTAATTGTACTGACCTGCAGAATGAAGTTAACATGTCACTTTTACTCAGTAGGGAATGCCATAAAAAAAAAATCTATACAATTATGTGGAATTGCATTTTTTCCAATTCCACCCCATTTTGAATTTTTTTTCCAGCTTCCCACTATATCGTATGCAATATTACACGGTGCAACTAGAAATTACAATTTGTTCCACAAAAAATAAGCCCACATACAGCTATGGCAACAGAAAAATAAAGGTATGGCTCCTGGAAGGCAAGAAGTGAAAAACAAAAATGAAAAAAACTGAAAAATTGCTGCATCAGAAAGGGGTTAAATAAATTAACGGGTTTGATGAAACAATCCATACAACAGGAACAGGCAAATATATGTTACATAACAAATACACAAAATGCACTAAAAATGCACAATAGACATGTCAATTGTAAGAAGAAGGATGAACAATTGGCATACAAAAATTAGTTTCTCAGAAAGCTCAGTCCTCTGCTTTTTTTTTCTACAAATGTATTTTATTATCCCTAGTAGATTCTTTGATGAGAAATGAGAAATAATTTTCTTCCAAATAAATTTAGAGAAGTGTTACTTATATTAAACCAGGTAAGGATCCCAAACATTGTAATCTTAACCCTTTAACGACCAGCGCCGTACATGTACAGCGCTGGTCGGGTCTTTAAAGATGGCTCCCGCTCCTGAGCGCTGCGGGCGTCATAGCCGCAGGTGGCCGCCTGCTTCTTATAGAAGACACCAGCGGCTCATGTCCGCAACCGACAGTAATGCCAATCGCGGACATTTAACCCCTCAGATGTCATGGTCAATTCTGACCACGGCATCTGAGCGCTCTGAAAACCGAAAGCGCGTGCTTTCAGTTATGCTCTGGCTCCCCCGTGTAGCGATCGGAGGAGCCGGAATGTGTATGCAGCAGCCCCTGTCTTTGTGAATGACAGGAGGCTGCTGCATAGTATTTCCTATGGATCCCTTGCCTGTAAAAGGGCTCCATAGGAAAGTAGTAAAATCATCATAGATTCCAAAGATAATGCATTGGAGTCTATGAGAATAGCAACCTAATGAATGATTGCATGTTATAGTTCCCTATGGGAACTATAAAAAAGTGTAAAAAAAAATAAAAAAGTAAAAAAATAAAAAAAAAATAATAATTCTAATCACCCCTCTTTTCCAAAAAAATAATAAAAGAAATAAAAAAATAAAAAAATGCACATCATGGGTGTCACAATGTGGGAAAACGCCCATAGTATAAAAATATCAAAATATATTCCCCATACGGCAAACAGCAAAACAGAAAAAAACTTTCAAATGGCCGATTCACTGTTTTTGGTCGCTTCATTTTCTACAAAAATGTTTTATAAAAAGTGATCAAAAAGTCATACAGACCCCGGAATGGCATCAATGAAAAGTTCAGATCGCCCCATACAGCTCCATACACATAATTCCAAAAAAGTTATAGGGGTCAAAATGTGGCGACAAAAAAATAAAAGATTTTTTTCCCACTTTTCCATTTTTTTATCACTATCAAAATGCAATAAAAACTATACACATAAGGTATCGCCGGATTCGTACTGACCTGTAGAAAAAAAGTAATGGGTCAATTTTATCGTACATTGAACCTTGTAAATAAAAAAAAACCATATAACTGTGGTGGAATTTCTTTTTTTTGTTGCAATTTCACCCCTTTTTTTCCTGCTTCCCACTACATCATATGCAATATTAAATGGTGGCATTGGAAAGTACAACTTGTCCTTCAGAAATGAAGCCCTCATATGGCTATGTGAACAGACAAATAAAAAAGTTATGGCTCGGGAAGGCAAAACAAAAATACAAAAACAAAAAAAACTCTGGTCCTGAAAGGGTTAATACCAGTGTAAAAATATTTGCAAAATGTTAAAGGTACTTTTTATCTAATGATAAGTCTGGGTTTATACGATAAACATATAGCTACAGGTTTATGACCATCTAGTTGTGCATGGATAACATTGTGGAAAGTCTGATTTTGGCACTTGATGTTGTTAAACTATCGGTGGAGTGGAAATGGATTTATTTAATAGTTCAGGCTGCTTTATAAAAATTCAATCGGTATTTATACATGATGGGGATATTCAGAAATACTTTTCTGAATTTGAAGACTTTCTTCATTTATGGTAGACTGTGCACTCATGCCCCCCAGCATGTTTTACATAATCTCAGTTATCTGAAAAAGAACAAAGCCAGTAATCCTAAAATATAAGTGCCTATTCTTTTACAAAGCCTTCTCGCCATTGAATAGTAGCTGTTCCCATGGGTCTCCCATTCTTCGTTTCAAAGTTGTAAAATCTTGATTTGTCAGTTTCTCATTTATACTGTAGTAACTACAATTATGTGTAAAGGATAAGGCAGCCAAAATTGCATATAATTACTTTTTACCTATTATGCCGCATCATGACAATCCTCTCAACCCTACAATTCAGAATTGTTACATGTTGAGGATAATGAATCAAAGTCGCCCACACTTTCACCCGAGCCACGGCCTTGACCCAAGAAGGTAGGGTACACCTCAATACACACGTAAGACATTATGAAATCTTTTATTTTCCATGTAGAAAAGTCTAGTAATATTTACTTTCCTCCTACATAATTTTAGATGTAGCAATTGTCTCCTCTGTATGGGAGCTCGTGATTGCTATAGAAGTCTCTCGTACTCCTAGAGAATCATTGTTTCTAGGAAGCAGATCCCTAGTTACATACCACGATCAGAAACAATGATTTTTGATGCCGGCTTAAAGATATGATAACCTGATGAATGAGCATTTAATCATCGGGAGATTGCTGGCACCTTTGCACAGGCAAATTATCAGGGACAAACATTTCTACATATGCTTATCCTAGACAATTGGCCAAATTATCAGTCCATGTAAAATGATCTTATGTGGTCTTTGTTAAGTTGTCTGCTGTTGAATCTTATGTTGTGCAGCCAAGGATTGTCTACCATAATTTTGGATTGCTGAACCCTCCAGTGTACCAGTCCAACTCAGTCCAACTGCCTTCATTTCTGAAATAGCCAAATGTCTTTTTTTAGGCCTCTGAGAAGTATATTTAAATAGTAGGAGGACATTTAACATGGAAAAGGAATTATCATAATGTAATATCTGTGCACTGAAAAATGCATATAGTATATTTCTATAGTCTTTTAAAGATTGAACTTCTTCTGCAATTATTCCAGGGCACTGAAACAAACCCAGCCATGTTACATAGAGTAATGTGACCTATTTCCATGCTTTTCCATGCTCCAGATGAAACTCAAATCCATCTTTCCTTTCTGCAAAGCATCTCTTTTCTTTAAAGGGCGTCTGTCAGCAGATTTGTACCTATGACACTAGCTGACCTGTTACATGTGCGCTTGGCAGCTGAAGGCATCTGTGTTGGTCCCATGTTCATATGTGCCCGCATTGCTGAGAAAGATGATGTTTTACTATATGCAAATGAGCCTCTAGGAGCAATGGAGGCATTGCCATTATCCTAGAGGCTCAGCTCTTTCTGCAACTGCCAAACCTTCTGTACTTTGACTCTGTACTTGAGAAGTCAGGACCAGGTGTGATCATGTTTACAATACCTGGCCCTGTCAATCAAAGTGCAGAGGGTGCAGCAGTTGCAAAGAGAGCAGAGCCTCTACGAGTAATGGCAATGCCATCGTTGCTTCTAGAGGCTTATTTCCATACATAAAAACATCATTTTTCTCAGCAACGTGGGCACATCTGAACATGGGACCAACACAGATGACTTCAGCTGCTTTAGATGGGGGAGTCAGGAACCAGCACCATTAGTTGTGATAAATAAATGGGAATACTTGTTCAAAGGTAGTGTATGGGCAGCAAAAATAATGAGGGTTGTAGTATTCCTTCTCTCTGTCTCTTTCTAAAGTTCTCTGCAGAACCTTGAGAGTGTAATGAGGCTCTTGCTTAGCTTCTGCAGGTCCTGGGCTGAGGGGTGCAGACATAAGCACAAGGTGGGCCAAACCATCACAAAGAGTGCAAGGTTACATTAGCAATGTTCCCTATCACAGCAATAAGGTCTCTTACGTGCATAATACCTTGCTGTCTTACGCCAGTTCATGGTCTAGACCAGGGGTCTCCAAACCCCGGCCCGCGGGCCACAACCGGCCCGCTTGTGCGTTCGATCCGGCCCGCCCGCAGCTGGCAGGTTGCAGGAACCAAATCCGCACAACCGCCCATGCTGTCACGCTTGTGTTGTGTGTTCGATTCCGCGCCCGCCCGCAGCTGACAGGTTGCAGGAACGAAAGCCGCACAACCGCCCATGCTGTCACGCTGTGCTTTTTGATTGGCTGCTGGGACCGCCGATGTCCCGGCAACCAGTGACGTCACAGGTGCGGCACCTCCCCTCTTCCCGCCCGCTGTTTGAAATAACAAATCCACGTGTGTAGCAGCGGGCGGGAGTCGGGACTCAGGAGTCCAAGAAGAAAAAAAAAAGAAGAGGAGCAGAAGCCGGCTACAGCGGAGGCAAGTGTTGCACAACGCTGATGGGGACACAATGGGGAACGCTGACATTGCTGTGCTGCGCTGATGGGGACACAAGCTGCTGAGGACACATACTGATGGGGATATTGCTGTGCTGCTGGGGACACTGCTGATGGGGACTTTGCTGTGCTGATGGGGACATTGCTGTTCTGATGGGGACACCGTTGATGAGGACACGGGTGTCCCCATCAATGGTGTCCCCATCAGCACAGCAATGTCCCCATCAGAGGTGTCCCCATCAGCGATGATGGGCACACTGCTGATGGGGACAATTCTGTTCTGATGGGGACATTGCTGGGGACACCGCTGTTTGGCACACTGCTGATGGGGACATGGGTGTCCACATCAATGGTGTCCCCATCAGGATAGCAATGTCCCCATCAGCGGTAACCCCATAATCGATGTCCCCATCAGCACAGCAATGTCCCCATCAGAGGTGTCCCCATCAGCGGTGATGGGGACACATGCTGCTGGGGACACCGCTGACAGGGACATTGCTGTGCTGATGGGGATGTTGCGGTGGACACTGCTGATGGGGACATTGCTGTTCTGATGGGACATTGCTGGGGACACCGCTGATGGGGACATGGGTATCCCCATCAGCGGTGACCCATCATCGGTTTCCACATCAGCACAGCGGCGTCCCCATCAGCAATGATGGGGACGCTGCTAATGTGGAAACTGCTGATGTGAACATTGCTGTGCTGATGGGGACATTGCTGAGGACACCGCTGATTGGCACACTGCTGATGGGGACAAAGGTGTCCCCATCAATGGTGTCCCCATCAGTACAGCAATGTCCCCATCAGCGTCCCCATTCTGATGGGGACATTGCTGTTCTGATGGGGACACCACTGATAGGGACACGGGTGTCCCCATCAACCGCGTCCCCAAAGGCAGTGTCCCCATCAGTGGTGTCCCCATCAGCTGCTAATGGGGACTCCGCTGATGGGGACATTGCTGTTCTGATGGGGACATCATTAATGGGGACATTGCTGTGCTGATGCTGACATTGCTGTTCTGATGGGGACATTGCTGTGCTGATGGGGACACCGCTGATGGGGACATTGCTGTGCTGATGGGGACACCGCTGATGGGGACATTGCTGTGCTGATGGGGACAACGCTGATAGGGACACGGGTGTCCCCATCAATGGTGTCCCCATCAGTGGTGTCCCCATCAGCACAGCAATGTCCCCAACAGCAGCGTCCCCATCAGTGGTGTCCCCATCAGCACAGCAATGTCCCCAACAGCAGCGTCCCCATCAGTGGGTGTCCCCATGATGGGAATATTGTTTTTCTGATGGGAATATTGTTTTTTTGATGGGAATATTTTTTTTTTTATGGGAATATTGCTTTTCTGATGGGGACATTGCTGTTCTGATTTGGCCATTGCTGTTCTGATGGGGACACCGCTGATAGGGACACGGGTGTCCCCATCAATGGTGTCCCCATCAGCCGCGTCCCCAACAGCAGTGTCCCCATCAGTGGTGGCCCCTATCAGCTGCTAATGGGGACTCCGCTGATGGGGACATTGCTGTTCTGATGGGGACATCGTTGATGGGGACATTGCTGTGCTTAAGGGTGACACGGCTGATGGGGACATTGCTGTGCTGATGCTGACATTGCTGTGCTGATGCTGACATTGCTGTGCTGATGCTGACATTGCTGTGCTGATGCTGACATTGCTGTGCTGATGGGGACATTGTTGTGCTGATGCTGACATTGCTGTGCTGATGGGGACATTGCTGTGCTGATGGGGACATTGCTGTGCTGATGGGGACATTGCTGTGCTGATGGGGACATTGCTGTGCTGATGGGGACATTGCTGTGCTGATGCTGACATTGCTGTGCTGATGCTGACATTGCTGTGCTGATGGGGACATTGCTGTGCTGATGGGGACATTGTTGTGCTGATGCTGACATTGCTGTGCTGATGGGGACATTGCTGTGCTGATGGGGACATTGCTGTGCTGATGGGGACATTGCTGTGCTGATGGGGACATTGCTGTGCTGATGGGGACATTGCTGTGCTGATGGGGACATTGCTGTGCTGATGGGGACATTGTTGTGCTGATGCTGACATTGCTGTGCTGATGCTGACATTGCTGTGCTGATGGGGACATTGCTGTGCTGATGGGGACATTGCTGTGCTGATGGGGACATTGCTGTGCTGATGGGGACATTGCTGTGCTGATGGGGACATTGCTGTGCTGATGGGGACATTTTTGTGCTGATGGGGACACCGCTGATAGGGACACGGGTGTCTTTGCGTTGTTTTGCTAAAGTTTTTTCTCTTTTGTTCTCAGTCATATCATGCTGATTACAAAAACGATCCATGTAAAATATATACATTTAATTTAATACATAACTGATTTTTTTTTCCGGCCCCCGAATACTTGTAAAATCTTCAATGTGGCCCTCCTGTTGAAAAGTTTGGAGACCCCTGGTCTAGACCTTCTAACTTTCTTCTCTCAGGAGCATTTTGGTGGTAAAGGTTCTTTCTTAGCTGTGGAAGTCTCAGACATGATGGGTCACTGAGCTCAGGCCTAGCTGTGAGAAGCTTGCAGATGAAGGTCTTCACCGATTCTGAGGCAGAACTAGACTCAACCATTTATTGTATGGGTCATTATTAGAGATGAGCAAATAGAAGTTGACGAAGTGCAATTTGATCCGAATTTCAGGAATAATTCGATTTGCACCGAATCTGAATTTCATTATTCTTCGTGGTAACGAATCACATTTTTTCCTAAAATGGCTGCTGAACGTGTTAGGACATGGAGCAAAGAACTCTGGGAATGAGGGATCACCCACAATACCATGCATGCAGCCAATCAGCAGCCAGTCAGTCCCTGGGATGTCATAGCCCTATAAATAGCCTCAGCCATCTTGGATTCAGCCATTTTCCAGTGTACTTAGTGCTGGGAGAGACATTAGCAGGCGCTAGGGAAAGTTGTAGAAAAGACTTTAAAACTTTTTTTGGGCTGAATACAAGTTCAGGGAAAGATCATTAGAAGTGTAGGAATTATTCCACACTATAAAAGGAGAACAGGGTACGTCTTATTAGCCGTTGTGTGGTGCATTTATATGTTCTAAAGCATTTTTTGGGGTGTATTAGTGGAAAAAAAGGGCTTATTAGCCATTCAGCGGTGAAGTTATACAGGGAGTGCAGAATTATTAGGCAAGTTGTATTTTTGAGGATTAATTTTATTATTGAACAATAACCATGTTCTCAATGAACCCAAAAAACTCATTAATATCAAAGCTGAATATTTTTGGAAGTAGTTTTTAGTTTTAGCTATTTTAGGGGGATATCTGTGTGTGCAGGTGACTATTACTGTGCATAATTATTAGGCAACTTAACAAAAAACAAATATATACCCATTTCAATTATTTATTTTTACCAGTGAAACCAATATAACATCTCAACATTCACAAATATACATTTCTGACATTCAAAAACAAAACAAAAACAAATCAGTGACCAATATAGCCACCTTTCTTTGCAAGGACACTCAAAAGCCTGCCATCCATGGATTCTGTCAGTGTTTTGATCTGTTCACCATCAACATTGCGTGCAGCAGCAACCACAGCCTCCCAGACACTGTTCAGAGAGGTGTACTGTTTTCCCTCCTTGTAAATCTCACATTTGATGATGGACCACAGGTTCTCAATGGGGTTCAGATCAGGTGAACAAGGAGGCCATGTCATTAGATTTTCTTCTTTTATACCCTTTCTTGCCAGCCACGCTGTGGAGTACTTGGACGCGTGTGATGGAGCATTGTCCTGCATGAAAATCATGTTTTTCTTGAAGGATGCAGACTTCTTCCTGTACCACTGCTTGAAGAAGGTGTCTTCCAGAAACTGGCAGTAGGACTGGGAGTTGAGCTTGACTCCATCCTCAACCCGAAAAGGCCCCACAAGTTCATCTTTGATGATACCAGCCCAAACCAGTACTCCACCTCCACCTTGCTGGCGTCTGAGTCGGACTGGAGCTCTCTGCCCTTTACCAATCCAGCCACGGGCCCATCCATCTGGCCCATCAAGACTCACTCTCATTTCATCAGTCCATAAAACCTTAGAAAAATCAGTCTTGAGATATTTCTTGGCCCAGTCTTGACGTTTCAGCTTGTGTGTCTTGTTCAGTGGTGGTCGTCTTTCAGCCTTTCTTACCTTGGCCATGTCTCTGAGTATTGCAGACCTTGTGCTTTTGGGCACTCCAGTGATGTTGCAGCTCTGAAATATGGCCAAACTGGTGGCAAGTGGCATCTTGGCAGCTGCACGCTTGACTTTTCTCAGTTCATGGGCAGTTATTTTGCGCCTTGGTTTTTCCACACGCTTCTTGCGACCCTGTTGACTATTTTGAATGAAACGCTTGATTGTTCGATGATCACGCTTCAGAAGCTTTGCAATTTTAAGAGTGCTGCATCCCTCTGCAAGATATCTCACTATTTTTGACTTTTCTGAGCCTGTCAAGTCCTTCTTTTGACCCATTTTGCCAAAGGAAAGGAAGTTGCCTAATAATTATGCACACCTAATATAGGGTGTTGATGTCATTAGACCACACCCCTTCTCATTACAGAGATGCACATCACCTAATATGCTTAATTGGTAGTAGGCTTTCGAGCCTATACAGCTTGGAGTAAGACAACATGCATAAAGAGGATGATGTGGTCAAAATACTCATTTGCCTAATAATTCTGCACGCAGTGTATGTTTTGAAGCCTTTTTTGTGGTGTATTAGTGGGGAAAAAGGGGTTATTTGCCGTTGTGCAGTGAAGTAACAAAATTACAGCCTTTTTTGGGGTGTATTAGTGGGGGGGGGAAAGGGATTATTTGCCGTTCAGCGGTGCAGTTATATGTTCTAAAGCCTTTTTTGTGATGCATTAGTGGAAAAAAAAGGCTTGTTAGCCGTTGTACGGTAAAGTGACAAAATTACAGCCTTCTTTGTCGTGTATTGGTGGAAAGAAAAGTCTTATTAGCCGTTCAGCGGTGCAGCTATATGTTTTAAAGCCTTTTTTGTGGTTAATTAGTGGAAAAAAGGGGCTTATTAGCCGTTGTGAGTTGAAGTGACAAAATTACATTCTTTTTTGGGGTGTATTAATTTCCTATTTATTTATTTTATCTAACAGTATGTCAGACAGAGAAGTGACAGGCCCTGCACAGAGGAGTGGCAGAGTCCGAAATGTTTCTGGCACAAGCACAGGTCGCAGCAGAGTAAGGGGGTGTGGCACAGGGGTCACTTCGAGAGGCCTGAGCCCCCGGTTTAATCTAGCTTGAATAGTTGACTCAGTCATCCACTTCGGCCCAAGTGACATCAGACACTCTCAGCCAAGAGTCGGTGGGTTCGTCAGACACAATCTTTAGTTGGCATGGCCCGGGAGAAGGTCCTGTGCCCTCATCTGTCCTCAACCTGTCCTTTTCTGTTCCCTCAGCCAGACAAGTATTATATGCTGTGGGCTGAGTTCGACTATACAGTGAGGACAAGCTACTAGAGGACAGTCAGCAGCTACTGCCCAGCCAAGATCTGGAGGAGACATCCGCCGCTTCCTCCGGTAGGCTGGCAAGTAGTGATGCGGAGAGTGGCGTGGGAGCTGGTGTTGCGACCGGTCAGGCTCCTGGCTCTGAGACCGTTGAGGAGGACATCAGTGACAAGCAGACAGTACTCGAAGATGATGTAGCCAATCGCAATTGGGATCCGGGTGATGAAGGGGCTTCATCATCAGGAGAAGAGGGTGGCAGCTTGCGTGTGAGGCAGCAGCGGATCCAGCAAGTAGGTAGCGTGGCCGGGAGTCAGCAGGGTGGCAGCAGTGGGAGTTCGGGAGCCAAACAAGCCCGGGGTAGACCACCCGCTTCGCAAGAGCCTACCTGCCTGAAAATTAGTGGTGCAGGAGTTCACGGAGGCAGCGGCCATAGCAGTCAGTCAGTGCGGATGTTGTTAGTAAAATCACCTACTCGGCGGTGTGGCAGTTTTTTTGTTAAGCCGCAAGAGGTGAACATGATCATTAGCCGAATCTGTGGGTAGAAGGTAAAGCGTGGCCAGGGTGCCAATGTTGGCACCACGGCTCTGCGTCAACATATGTAGTGTCAACATAAAGTGGCATTTGAGAACCGTAGCTCCGATTTGGTGGTCCAGCCTGCCGCAGCAACTGCTGCATTACCCAGTGGCACACACCAGATTTAAGGCAGTCAAGGCTCCACCACCTCAGCCGAAGGGAGCTGTCTGTCCTTCCCATCATCTACCGGTCCTGATGCTCCTGCTCCTTGTCCTCCTTCTCATCTCATCAGCAGTCAATCACCGAAGCGATTGCCAAGAGACAGCAATATGCGTGTGGTCTCTTTGTGGCGCAGAAGCTGAACGTGCTACTGGCCAAGTTGCTGGTACTGCAGTCCCTCCCTTTCTAAGTGGTGGACTCTGCACCTTTCAGAGAAATGATGGCTTATGCCGAGTCGAGGTGGAGAGTCCCAAGCCGTAATTTATTTGCCAAAAAGGCAGTACCAGCCCTGCACACATATGTAGAAAAGAAGGTGGGCCAGTCCTTGAGCCTGTAGGTATCTGCCAAAATGCATGGCAGTGCCGACGTGTGGAGCTGTAACTACGGTCAGGGACAAAATACATGTCCTTTACGACCCACTGGGTAATGTGGTTCCTGCCCAGCCACACCAGCAGCTTGGCCAGATGACGCCACTTCCGCCCCCACGTTCTCACGGCATTGGTCCTGCGACAATGTCCACCTCTGCCTCCTCATCCACCACAGTGTCCTCAGCCTCCACTGCAGGGACAATTCACAGTGCTCCTCCAGCATACCACATGTGCAGAGCACGGCGGTGTTACGCTGTTCTACACCTTGTTTGCCTGGGCAAACGGAGTCACACAGGGGAAGAACTGTTCCGTGTCCTTCATCAAGAAATCGAATCCTGGCTTTCTCCGCGACAACTCAAAATCGAACCATGGTGACCGACAACGGGAGGAACATGGTGTCCGCGCTGCGTCAAGGAGGGCTGAGCCATGCGCCCTGCATGGCGCACGTGTTTAATCTAGTCGTCAAGCAGTTCTTGAAATCTTCCATCCATCTGCAAGATATCCTGACAATGGCCAGGAAACTTTGCATGCACTTCAGCCACTCGTACACCACCAAGCACACCCTCCTTGAGCTGCAGCGGCAGAATGGGGTCCCCCAACATAGGCTGATATGCGACATTTCCACCCGTTGGAATTCCACCCTCCATATGTTGGTCAGAGAAAAGCCATAAACGATTTCTTGATGATCCAAACAGACAGAAGTACTCCTGTGTAACTTTGATGTCAGACATTGGTAGCTCATGAGTGACACCTGCCGTTTGCTTAGGCCCTTTGAGGATGCCACATTATTTGTCAGTCACCAGAACTACGGGATGAAGAATGTCATTCCACTGCTTCATATCCTGGAACAGATGCTGGTAAATCTGGCTGGTCAGGGGATTGGAGATGTGGCGCCTACATCTCATGGCCACATGAGCCCTGTGGGGGCTGAACTGGAGGAGGAAAACATTGCTTGTGCTCCAATGTGTAGCAAAATGGGTGTTTTTTCTACATAGGTAACAGGAGAGGAGGAGCAGGAGCAGCCGGAGGAGCAAGAGGGAGGTGAGGAAGACGAGGCAGATGACCCAGGCACACCGTGGCAGTATGCAGTGGAGATGGAGGCAGGGAGTTCCTCCAGGTCACTTGCGCAAATAGCCCACTGCATGCTCACTTGCTTGGGTAGTTACAGACGGATTGTCACCATTCGGCAGAGGGATGACTTCTGTCTCTCCACGTTGTTGGACCCTTGCTACCAGTCCAAAATGGGGGCCTTTTTTACACATGCTGAGAGGGAGGACAAACTGAACTACTATAGAGACATTCTATGTAGTCAGTTGGCCGCTGTCTATCTGCGCCATCGTCCATCCCCTCGCAGGTCTGACTGGGGGGGCCCTCTGTTCCACTGTCATGGCTGCTGTGGCAGGGTGGGGGGGTAGGAGCAGTAGCATCTCCATCAACAGCAGCCTGAGTCTAGAGTCGCTGATGAGCAGTTTTCTTCACCGGCATAGTGAAGAAACTACTCATCATCAGCAGCAGCTAGACCTGGAGCAGAACCTGAACCAGCAGGTAAAGGCATACTTGGACAGCACCCTGCCACCCCAGATTGAAGATCCGTTGGACTAATGGGCAGCCAAACTGGATTTGTGGCCGCAACTGTCCTGGAAAAGCTGTCCTGCCCGGCCAATAGTGTGGCAACAGAGCGGGTGTTTAGTGCAGCTGGGGCCATAGTTACCCTAAGGAGAACTCGCCTGTCCACCAAAAATGTGGAGAGACTGACCTTTGTCAAGATCAATCAGGCGTGGATCAGCCAGGATTTCCACCCACCAATGGCTGATGCATCAGATTAGATCATCCATGCTGCCTCACCCAAACCTTGACAAAAGAGATCGGTTTCTTATAGCTACCTGCCTCAGTTACTATTCTGATGCTGCCACCTGCCTGATGCCACACATCTGATACCAAGTGCTCCTTCTTACACCCACCATCGTCAGCGGGTACTGGTATTGCCACCGACCTCCTCACTCTGTCACCGGGGTACTCTGTGGTCTCCTGATACTGCTGCCACCTCACCACTCAGGTCTCCTCATGCTGCTGTTGCCACCTCCACACTCTGTCATTGTGCCACTCTGTGGCCTCCTCATGCTGCTGCCTCCTCCACACTGTCACCTTGCCAGTCTGTGGCTTCCTCATGTAGCTGGTGCCTCCTCTACACTCTGTCATTGTGCCACTCTGTGGTCTTCTCATGCTGTTCCCACCCTCCCCACTCCATGACTGTGCCACTATTTTGCCTTTTTGGCCTGGTTGATATCATTATTTATTTGACCCTTCTTCTGATCTGTCAGAAAGAAAGAAAAATGAGATGCACAACGGATCCTGTTTATGTAGCAGCAGTAAGGTCTGTATGACATGGTCCCTATTTTGCATCAGAATTGGCTTATGATTTGGTAGCCAAAAGCAGGAGTGGGTACAAAACACAGAAGACATGCAAATATTCCATTCACGTGTCATCTCTGTTTTGGATCCACTCCTGTTTTTTTTGGCTTTAGCAATACTGATGGATTACTGACCAAATGCTGACCGAGTGAAGGCAGATGCTCAACAGACAGGATCTGTATTTTGGGGGTTATTGTTCTGACAGATGAGAGAAAGGGAAAAATAATCAGTGACGTCAACACAAACTTAATGCTGACACCCTCTCCACTCTGTCGGGGGGCTCTACTTGTATAAGCGTTTAATAGAACAGGTTCTGTAGACATCTATGTGGAATCAGCTGATGACGCTGTAAAAGGAGTGTGCTTCTTTTGATGCTAACATTGACCTGTAAGGCTGAGTTCACACTTGAGTTATTTGGTCAGTTTTAGCCCCGTAACTGACCAAATGAGTGAAGTGATTCTAAGAGTGACGCCTGTCATCTGCGTGTCATACTGACTCACAGTATTATTTCACTACCACAGCAGACTCCCTATGCATGTTACTGCAAGTCAGTGTTCTAAACCACTATACAGGCTCTTTGCAGCCAGGAAATAGCTGTTTTTTAACACGATTTGCCACTAATAAATTCTAATTGAATCTTTTTGGAAAATTTGGCGAACCGGCTGAATTGAATTTTTTTTTAATTCGCTCAGCTCATCTATATTGTATGGACAAAACAATGTTAATGATATAATAATTGTATGTAAATAAAGGCATTTGTAAAGGGAAAAGACAATTTTTTACATATATTTTTAGCATATACTTTCTCAAACTTTTTAAAAACTTTTTTCTATGTCTTCCAGTAGGAGTCCTGAATCCATAGCCCTCTCATAATCCATATAATACATTTCAGTACAGCAGTATTGAACCATATTATGGGAGTTACAGTAATAATGCCTCTCAGAGATCTGTACAGGGCGATCCAAGTGGGAGCCATTGCTAGGCTCATGCCTTCCATGGCAACCCCTCAACACCTTATATTTGCATGCACTGGGGATGATGGGGTAAGACAGGGAATACTAGATGCCATTGACTGCAGCATCTAAGTGAATATACTGCTGGGATTAGAGTCATGGCTCAGATACAAGCACTGCTCTGACCTGGTGCCATCACTACACTATAATACACTATTCAACATTGAAACTGCAACACCAAGAAGGAAAAGTTGTAGAATCATGTACATCACAAGATAGATAGACATCTTAATATTATGCAAGTGATAAAAAAATTTAACAAAATCTTCAAAATATCGGTATTGATGTCTGGATTGCAGGTTGGTAACAACCATGGAAACGAGCAGTGTATAATGTGATGGAAAAATGAATCCAGCCAGCAAAGGAAGCAATATGGATAATAATACATTAGTAAGTGGCTTATATATATGGAATGCATGGGGGCTCAGTGGTTAGCTGGGGTCCTAGGTTTGAATACGACTAAGGACAACCTTTGCATGTAGTTTGTATGTTCTCCCCGTGTTTGCGTGGGTTTCCTCCAGGTACTCTGGTTTCCTCCCACACTCCAAAGACATACTGATAGGGACCTTAGATTGTGAGCCCCATTGGGGACAGTTGGATACTAATGTCTGTAAAGCGCTGCGGAATATAGTAGCACTATATAAGTGCATAAAATAATAAATAATATTAACTTTCTCTACATAATAAATGGCATTTGCTAAAGTGATAAAACCCCTTTAAGTTTGTAGGTGTAACGTGAAAAAATGTGGAAAAGTTCAAGGGGCTTGAATACTTTTTCAAGGCACTGTAATAAAATATTAGCTCATCCATTTACTTTTTAAATATTTACCTTCCTAAAGAGCAATCTTTCCTAAATCACATTCTAATCAACCTTTGATTCTTAAGCATTGCTTACTTGACCCCACTTGGCTTCATGCTCTTCATACATTTACATGGCTGGAGGACAACAGTCTAGTCCACCTCTTTACTAAAATAGCCTAGCCCCTAGTTAATACACTTATTGATGCAGTGGTTAAACTAACAAATGGCTGCCAAGCCTAATTGCTTGTTGTTAATAGCCCTTGATATAATTGACCACCTGCTCCATATACTTCTTTACTCTTTTAGCATCTACAGTCCTTTATCTTTCTTCTTGAGAGGTCCTGTGCTTTGTGTATATTATTTAACGATGTTTAAAGGGAATGTCACCATGATCTTGGACTATTATCTGCAGATACACTGACAAGCTAGGGGTAACAATGTTTTGAACTTTTGACTTTCAGGCTCCATCTCTCACCATCCACTACATCTTTGAACGTGAGACTACCATCATTTTATAGACAATCATCACAGTCCCCAGACCTCAATCCAATTGAACACTTGTGGGTAGAGTTAAAGAAAAAGCTATATTCATACCGAAGTGAGTAGACCAGTATGCACCAACATTGGGAATGTGTAGAAGAGACCTAGGAACAGATTTCGGGCGAGACATGCTCAAATCTGATTGAGAGCATGCTCAGAAGAATTTAGGCAGTGTTGAAAGCCAAAGGTGGAATTACAAAATAATAAAAATGTAGAATTTTAGGAGCAAAACAGTAACAATGCAGTTGCATGACAAGAATCTACATAACTAATCATATGCTAAATAGTTGCAAATCCAATTTATGTATGAGATAGCCAAGATGATTGTCTATAAAATGATGGTAGTCTCACGTTCAATGCTGTAATGGATGGTGGGATGTGGAGCCTGAAAGTCAAAAGTTCAAAACATTGTTACCCTTTTGCTCGTCAGTGTAAAGAGTCCAGATTTCTACTTTTTATTTTCCTACTGCTCTCCCCCAGCTTTAGTATATAAAGTTGCACTGAAATACTGTACATTGTCAGGACTGCAGTGCATGCACACAGGAGTTCTCTTCATTATGTTTGGACAGCACATTAGTCCTGAAAATGTATTGCAGCGCGTGTTTAAGTGCTGACAGTGGGGGAAATAGGGCATTAAAAAATATATAAAATAGGTAGCAGGCTATTGTCATGTATTAAATGAGGCATGAACTCGCAGGGCAGGTATGTCATATATATGAATATGCAGTTCAGTTCTGGGCACCAGTCCACAGAAAAGATGCTCTGGAGCTGGAGAGAGAACAAACAAGAGCGACTAAACTGATAACGGGCATGGAGGGTCTTAGTTATGAGGAAAGATTAAAAGAATGAAATTTATTTAGTCTTGAGAAGAGACGTCTAAGGAGGACATGATTAACCTACACAAATATATAAATGTGTCATACAAAAAATACGGTAAAAATCTGTTCCATGTAAAATCCCCTCAGACAACAGGGGGGCACTGGCTCTGTCTGGAGAAGAAAAAGTTCAATCTCCAGAAGTGTCAAGGCTTCTTTACTGTAAGAACTGTGAATCTGTGGAATAGTCTACCTCAGGACGTGGTCACAGCGGGAACAGTGGGCAGTTTTAAAAACGGCTAAAATTCTTAAAAGTAAATGACAATAATGCTTACGAAAATGTGTAGAAATCTGCGTCTCACTCCCCCTTTTTCTAAAATACACGTTCCTCCTATTCCTTGGTTGAACTTGATGGACATCTCTTTTTTTCAACCATAAAAAATATGTAACTACTGTGTGTAAGATCTGGACTTTTTATGTGCTGTGAAGAATTCTCTTAATTATGGTTTTACCTTCTCTAAGCTTACCCAATACATAATTCGAAGTATTTTTTCCCATGGCATGCACACCATTGTGAATAGCACAATCACCTTACCAATATCTTATTCTTCACACTGATATTTCTTTCTATTCTTCTACCCTAGACCTTCACCATTTATTAACTCTACAAATTCTCATTGCTGTAGTCCATTATGAATAATAAGTTTTATTCCCATATTTATCATGTTCCCTTATGTGCCGCATTAAAGTAACCCCTAGTGTAAATGCACATTGTATGGCACCCTGTACTGCAGCTCCCTAGTTTATATTTACAAGGCCTCCATCTTCCATCAGGTGACACTTGCAGAGAGATATTCTTCTCTAGATGCAACATTTGATTTGTTTCTATCAGGTTTATATGGAAGTTCAAAAGAAAGAACCTTAGTTTGCCACCATATGAAATAAGAGGTATACAGAGGCACAGTGATGGCCATACACTTAGATGATAGACATAGATAGATAGATAGATAGATAGATAGATAGATAGATAGAGTAATGAACGTTATATAAGTAATGGGCCATATGGGACACATTTATTTAGGGCAATGACATTCTATACACACATATTAAACTTGTCAAAATCTACCTATAAGTTAAGTGAAATAATATTGTAGCCTTTGCACTCCAAATGATATCATGCATTCTAGATTTCCCACCAGGGATGCTTATCATGTTGGCACATTACAATTTTTCAAAGCATGGGAGTGGAAGAAACCTGGAGCAAGGTTAGGAATGCATACCCGGACTCAGCGGTAAGTAGTCAGCCATAAACTTATTTTAGGAATGTTAACAATCAAACAGCTAAATTCACAGACTCCTATAGTAGGAGTTCCCCAAGACAAATCCTTCTGTCGTGCTACTCATAGCGAGTATATAAGAAGGGAAACAACATCTGGATATTATTGCATCTTTCATAAATTAGCCATGGGATGAATGCAAAGTAGGATGGTAGAGTGAATTGATTCTAAATATAAATTCATCATATTTACAAATTTTACAAAAGTTTCTTCACAAAACAAATTAAAAGTTTTGGCGGTTTGTTTCAGAGAAATTGCACAAATACAGTACCCAGCGCCATTTTACTGTGAAAATTGGTGAAGAAAACAGGAGGCAGGAAGAAGATGGAGGCTCACATGACACTTACTGTGGAAACAACAAACTATCATCATTGTTGCCCTGATCCTTTCCCGCCTCGATTACTGTAACTCATTACTAATTGGTTTCCCCTCACTAAACTCTCCCCTCTCCAATCTCTCCTGAATGTAGCAGCCAGGCTTCATTTATCTGTCTAAGCGCTACTCTGATGCCTCTGCCCTGTGCCAGTCTGGTTGGACAGGTTGCCCATACAGTACAGGATTCATTTTAAACTCCTTACTCTCGCCCACAAAGCTCTCTACATTGTTGCACCCGCCTACTTCTCCTCACTCCTCTCTGACTACCACCCTACCTGTGCTCTGCGCAAATGATTTATGACTAACATCCTCCATAATCAAAACCATTTACTCCCATCTCCAAGAGTTCTCTTGGAGATGAGTATGACAGACACAGCCCAGTAACTAGGGACATTCTAGATACACTATAGGGCCACTATAGGAAGAGATTTGAACATATAATTGGGTAGATTTTAGAGTTTTATCAGGAAAAGCTTAGCATAGAGAGCGATCACTGTGTGGAGTTGTTTCATACAGCAAGTTCTGCATTACAGAATCCTGCAAGAAAGTCATATTTTTCTATATAAAAACCTAGCCAGCTTTTGTTTTTGTTTTGTTTTTGTTTGTTTTTTGCAAACAAAAGTTGCTACAGTTAAAAGGCTTATTGCAGCACACCAATAACATACATTTTGCTGCAAACACAAAGGACTAGCCCCTTTTTTGTCTAAAAATCTGTTTTTATCTACCATTTGTAATTGGGCATTTCAGTGTATTATACCCTTGTTATTGAACACACTGTATGTTACTGAAAGATACTGTTCAGTGTTACAGCAAAAGCATTACTGTGATAATGCTAATATTGCACCCACATTATTGAATGTGTTGTATATTACTGCAAGATACCCATCTTTGTTATAGCTAATGCATTTTACTGCATTGAACATTGTTAAAGCAAACTGTGACTTTTCATTTGTAGGACTCATAATAAAAAGTATGGTAAATAGAAGAGTGGCAGACGAAAGACACATACCTTGTTATCTGAAATTCAGAATGTGGGTAGTAGTGCAAACAGTTGTAGTAGTAGTAGGTGTCAGTTCTCCCTGGCTTCCAATCGGCCCCACAGTATTATTGAGGACTTAGAGTATGTGATTGTGGACTGGATGGCTCAGTCCTCCTCTCAGTAACAGCAGGATGATGTCAAGTCATTAATGAGTTTAACACTGTGCCTTGGAGCCAGGGGTCACAGCATTCCCCCAGCTTCCCCTTCTTGCCACCCAGAGAAGCCTTTCAGCTGCATCCGCTCTGTCTTCACTGCCTCCTCCTATGGGGTGCCTTCTTTTTTCCTAAAAAGAGGCTACAAAATTTTTTATTGCGAATATCGGCACTTTGAGAATTTGCGAAGATGTAGAATATAGTGCTATATATTTGTAATCGCGAATAGTCTAGATTTTTTTTTCATCAGTAACCTCCCTTCTTGCTTGTGGGCCAATGAGAAGGCTGCAATGTCTTTGTCAGAGCTTAGCAACATCCCTAGCAACCAATAGGAAAGCTGCCTACCCCTTACTATATAAGAAACTCCCCAGCAGCCATTTTCTGCAGTTTTTTTGCAGTTCTGAAAGAGAGAGCAATGACATTGCTCGGCTCTGTGCTTTCATCTGGATCCTATTCCTTATCCAATTACATTAGATAGATAGTTAGCTCATATATATAATACAGATAGTTAGTGGGAGATAGTCAGTGTAGGTTAGATAGTGATATAGTGTAGCTGATAGGTTCCAGTGCAGGGTGTTAGGTAGTGTGATAGGAATTACTGTGCTGTGATAGGGATTAGTGTCTCTGTTAGACACAGTGCTGTGATGTCACAACAATCCTTAGTGCACCAATCAGTAATATCTACTCAGACCTGATAAAATGTGAAGTTGCATGTATTGCGCAAAAAATATGCGCATCATTAGTGCCGATTTGAGCAATCATGAAAATAATGACTGGAGATCACGAATTTATTACGAATATTATGTGAAAAAGTTGCAAAGTATCGCAAACACAAATATTGCCTATGCTGCTCATCACTAATATTCCCAAAGCAGTTCAGTGTCCATAGGAAGGAATCATTCCTTCCCAACAATCATCTGCTCACCAGGGAAGTAGTCCGCTGCATTTACATGCAGAAATCTCCTCTACTGTATGGTGTATGGGGAGGAGCGATCGCTAATGCCATTGCTCATTACCATACAGAATCATTGTTTGCTGGCAGCAGAGAGATGTTTAAACAGCACCATCTGTTGTGGGCAAACAATGATTTAGGTGACCGCATGAAAAATCCTATTTCCAAATGAACTAGCGTTTTGCTCGTTCATCGTGCAATCAGCGGCACCTTTACATTGGCAGATTATGATAATAAGCTCTCCTATAAATGCTTGTTAGTGATGATCTGTTCGGGCAGTAAAAAGGGCTTTTATAAGGAACGTTAATATTAACTCTCAGCAATTTTACATGAAAAAAATGATTATGATGATGTAGTAGCAGTATGATCAATGTCAACAATGCAAAATCTGTAACAGGGCTTCCCATTTACCACATGCTATTTCTAATACTGGTGTTTTTTTTTACATGGCAGTGAAGCCTTTGGTCGACACCAGGGCCCTTATGTGACTGCTTCTTCTGCACCCCTTATAGCTACTCAATTATTACAAACCACTGCAAAGATTAACTAGAAATAAACCAAGGCATTTTGATGCATTGTGTGTTAAAAGGATTGTCCCACCATAACAAGTTATTATCTCTCCATTGAGAGGTTCAACCCCTGTGACCTCCACTGATCAAGAGATTGGGGGTCTACAAATCCACTAAGTGAACTGACTGATGTTCATGCATTTGTTCTGCAGCTTCATTTAACTCTACTGGATTGCTGAAGAGCAGAGCTCGCCAATGTCTTCGCATAGAGATAAATGGAGCATCAGCACACATGTATAACCAGCACTTTCGAGGGACTTCAGAACCTCCATTCTCGTGATCATGGGAGTTTCCAGTGGCCAGGATCTGTAGATAGTTAAGTTGTTATGGTTATAGAGACAGTGGCTCACCAACTCAAACCTACACTGATTTGGTGCTCACTCCACGGGCAACACCCAACTCCCAACTGTAATGCGTAATAGAAAAGAGAAAATAGGTGGAGAGCACTCTAATATCTGGTTGTCACAAAGCCTCGTTCAGATGACACTGAAAACAGAGGTTTATCTGAACGGGGCTTTGTATCATCTAAACATCCAAATCGGCGCCTACAGATATCATCTGCATTAATTCATATGTTTTTGATGTAATTTTTTGCTTCTGCCATTTATACTGTGAGTACCAACTCAAGTCCACCAAGAGCAGATATCTACTTGGATAACTGATACTCAGCATATTCACTTTCTATCTGGCATAATATTAATATTGATACACTAGTGGCCACCAGTTTTTATTAAATTTTATTTAATATTTTTTATGTAATATAGTAACATAGTACATAAGGCCGAAAAAAGACATTTGTCCATCCAGTTCGGCCTGTTATCCTGCAAGTTGATCCAGAGCAAGGCAAAAAAAAAAACTGTGAGGTACAAGCCAATTTTCCCCACTTAAGGGGGGTAAAATTCCTTCCCGACTCTAATAAGGCAATCAGAATAACTCCCTGGATCAACGACCCATCTCTAGTAGCTATAGCCCGTAATATTATTACACTCCAGAAATACATTCAGGCTACTCTTGAATTCCTTTATTGTACTCACCATCACCACCTCCTCAGGCAGAGAGTTCCATAGTCTCACTGCTCTTACCGTAAAGAATCCTCTTCTATGTTTGTGTACAAACCTTCTTTCCTCCAGACGCAGAGGATGTCCCCTCGTCACAGTCACAGATAAATAGATGGGGATAAATAGATGATGGGAGAGATCTCTGTACTGACCCCTGATATACAGTGCTGCCCATAATTATTCATACCCCTGGCAAATTTTGACTTAAAGTTACTTTTATTCAACCAGCAAGTAATTTTTTGATGGGAAATGACATAGGTGTCTCCCAAAAGATAATAAAACGATGTACAAGAGGCATTATTGTGGAAAAAAAACAATTTCTCAGTTTTTATTTACATTTGAGCAAAAATTACAAGATGTTCCGCACTGTGGAAAATCTCAGAGGACGTGGTCAGAAGCCAAAAGTGACACCTGTGCTGGCCAGGAGGATAGTTAGAGAGGTGGAAAAAAAAATCCAAGGATCACCACCAAGGCCATCCTGGTGAATCTGGGCTCTGCTGGTGGCAATGTCTCAAGGCAGACAATCCAACAGACACTGCACAATGCAGATCAAGGAGGACGCCACTTCTCCAGATAAGGCACACAAAAGCTCGCTTGGCCTTTTCAAAAGCTCATCTGGACAAAGAAGAAGACTTCTGGTCTTCTGTGTTATGGTCAGATGAAACAAAAATTTAATTGTTTGGTAATTATGTTTGCCTCATGGATATGCACCTGTGATCCTGAAGGTTTTAGTCTAAATTTTCTTGCACCCCTTTTAGACTGGACACGCCCATCTACCTGAGACTTCTGAGCAGAATATGTTTGTAGCTGGTTCCTACACTGCCCTGAATATTGTAGGCTTAAGTAAGTCTAAAGAGAGGCAGTATATTTAGTGTTAGGGACCCATCTGCGGAAGCCACCTTGATGCCTGGTAGATGGGCCCGACACGTATGTGCGCTAAGAGCTTCCATTATTCATGTATACTCATTTATAGTCGGTATTGTACCACTTTTATCTAGAATGACCCCCATTTCCTAGCTCTATTGTTTGTATATATAATGGTGTGCAGCCATTTTGTTTTTTGCAGCACTGTATTTATACATAGTAATTAGATCTCCCCTCAGTCGTCTTTTTTCTAATGTTGATAATCTTTCAGAGTACTGTAGTTGCCCCATTCCAGTTATTACTTTAGTTGCCCTCCTCTGAACCCTCTCCAGCTCTGCTATGTCTGCCTTGTTCACAGGAGCCCAGAACTGTACACAGTACTCCATGTGTGGTCTGACTAGTGATTTGTAAAGTGGTAGTACTATGTTCTCATCACGGACATCTATGCCCCTTTTGATGCAACCCATTATCTTATTGGCCTTGGCAGCAGCCGCCTGACACTGTTTTTTACTGCTGAGTTTGCTGTTTATTAAAATTCCTAGGTCCTTTTCCATGTCAGTGTTCCCGAGTGTTTTACCATTTAGTATGTACGGTTGACTTGCATTATTCCTTCCCATGTGCATAACTTTACATTTGTCAGTGTTAAACCTCATCTGCCACTTATCTGCCCAAGCCTCTAATCTATCCAGATCCCTCTGTAGTAGTATACTGACGTCTTCAGTGTGAATTACTGTGATTTTATTGCTATGTTAAAAACTTTGTAATAAATGTAAAACTCTTTTAAACAAAACAAGTGATGTGCTGGTCATCCCTGTGACAACCAGATATTAGAGTGACCTCCACCTATTTTCTCTTTTCTATTAAGTTGTTATGGGTCAACCCCTTTAAGGATTCCTATGTGATGCTTTTGAAGGTTTTTGTAATGCAAAACTGAAAAACTTATTATGAAATTGTGTTATTATCATCCTCTTATGCCATAGATATTGCATTAAAAAGTTGCAAAACCCAGTTTGGTGACTTTAAAATGTTATTGCAATTATATTTAGTCACAACTTGTGTATAAAATAAAAATTTAAGACAGCGAGCTCCATTTGAGACAAGACCCTGATATACATTGTGTGTTTATCCAGCGTGTACAGCACTGTGGAATATGTTTGTGCTATATAAATAGTAGGAAATAAATACAACACAAGAGACAAGTGCAATTGCTACAGGAAGATCCTGAATACATGACTAGTCAAGGTTCTCTGAGGACTGCAATTCAATCATGTCACTTAGGGCTCATGCACACAAATGTATTTTCTTTCCACTTCCGCTTTTTTTTTAGGACCGTATGCGGAACCATTCACTTCAATGGGCAAATCACGGTCCGAGGCTCCATGCAAGTCAATGGGTCCGCAAAAAATACGGAACGCACACGGAGCACATCTGTATGTCATCCGTATTTCATCCGTATTTTGCGTATCCATGCTGTAGAAATGCTATTCCCAGCCCATATTGCTCATGTGTTTGGTGATTAATAAGTTACTGTTTCAGTTTCCAATCCGCAAAAAACTGATCGGATACGGAAACCATACGGATATGTTTTGTGGAATAACAGAACAGAAGAGGACTTAAATCAGAGGGAAAAAAACCTCAGATACGGAACAAAGGATCTGTGAAAAACGGACCGCAAAACAACGGTCGTGTGCATGAGCACTTAGGCTGGATTCACTCTGGCAGTTAGTTCCAGTGGAGGAACAGACTGCCAGAGTTCACTGTATCTGGCATAGCGGATACCACTGCCAGATCGCCATTCAATGTAATGGGATCCGAAGGGGAATACGGATACTTTTTCTGCCGCAACAGACTGCTGGAGTTTACAGCGCATATGTGAACCCAGCCTTAGGCTTGTATTGCCATCCAACTCCTCCTTCTAAAATTCAGTACTGTCATACTTATTAACCCTTTGAGCCCTGGAGGTTTTTCATTTTTGCATTTTCCTTTTTTCACTCCTTTCTGGGGTCATAACTTTTTTAGTTTTCCGTTCACATTGCAGTAAGAAGGCTTGTTTTTTGCGGGATAAGTTGCACTTTCTAATTCCACCATTTAATATTGCATATGATGTAGTGAGGAGCTGGAATTTATTTTGAAATGGAGTGAGATTGAAAATAAAGAACAGAATTCCGCAACAGTTTTATGGGTTTTGTTCTTACAGCATTCCCTATGCGGTAAAACTGATGTTACTTTCATTTTCCAGGTCAGTATGATTATTGCAATGCCACATATGTATAATTTTTCTTGCGTTTTAATACTGAAAAAAATAATAACCTTGAAAATGTGTTTTTATTTTTTGTGGGAGGTGAAAAAACAGCGACAGGTATTTTCACACATGGGGATGCCTATGATGTGTATTTTTTATTCATGTATTTTTATTTTCATTTTGGGGAAAGGGATTTTAATATTTTTTTTATTCTTTTATATTTATAAAAACATATATATATATTTTTTACTATTTTATAGTTCCCATAGGGAACTGTAACAAGCAATCATGAGATTGCTTCTCTCATAGACTCCAATGCATTAGCATTGGAGTCTATGAGAAATACACTGTATTCCTATGGAGCTGTGCCACAGCCAGGTGCCCCATAGGAACTAATGTGCAGCAGCCTCGTATCATTGAGGAATACAGAGGCTGCCACACATACACTCTGGCTCCCACCTATCCTTGACACAAGAAGCTGGAACACACTTAGAACCATGCGTTTCTCGATTTTTTTGCCTCCAGATGCCGTGGTCACATTTGATGTCACGGCATCTGAGGAGTTAAAAGCCCAAGATCGGCATTTTTACCGGTCGAGGACATTAGGCCCAGCTGTTAACAGCAGGCACTTGGCTGCAATCGCATCCACTCCATTCTGGATTGGGTACAATCTTTAAAGACCCGACATGTGATGTACTCTGTCAGGAAGGGGTTAAAACAGGCAGCGTATGTCAATGCTTTTTACAGCTTTGTGCAAACTGACCTTTAGTTACATAGGACAGTTTATAAAATGATTGCATGCAGGTTGGACACCATGTAAACCTGATATTTAAATGTAAATCTTCTTACATAGTAACATAACTGTACAGACATTAACTTTTGAACATGTTGTCAACATGCAAATAAAAGTACATCAAATGCCAGAATAGTTGCAGTAAATCTTTTGTAAGGGTAACTTGACCTGAAAAAGGATGAATTATTTCATTTTCGGATAGTCTTCTTGTTTTTATTCAAGCAATTGCAGATTTCTTATAAAACAATAGGCTGATTGTTCATTTGTAAGTAGATCTCTGTGGCAGCACCAGGGCCTGGTATATAAAGGTGACCACTTCAGGATTTAGTGACTGTTCAAACTCAAATCCTGCCAAGACATCTAGTAAGGTATTCATAGGTGGTGAGTCACTTTAGGGAGTGTTGCTGACATACTGGGGTGTTAGAACATTTTTAGTTACAATAGTAATGTTAACTCTTGATGTATAAAACACAGGTCCAGGTACAGTTTAATGCATGCCATTTGATTTTTGCCAGCTGGTCTTCAGTTAATTCTTAAACAGGTTCTGTGGGAATAATAATTTTTTTGCAAGTGCCCCAAGCCTGTCTCCATAAACAGAAGGTTGCACACTTACCTGCTCCCCGTCTTCAGCAGTGATGTGCTGCTTGTGGCCACATCACCGCTAAATCCAGTTAATGGCTACAGCGGAGCATGTGACTATGCCCATGCTGCGGAAGATGCGGGGACTGGAATATGGACATGCAGGGAGGTAAGTATGAATCTTCTGTTTACGGAGGTAGGCTGGGGGCACTTGCAAAAAATCATTATTGCCAGAGAACCCCTTTAAGACCCCCTTACGAATTTGGTTATTGTTGGCTGAAACCGCCAATGCTAATGTGTATGGGGTCCTCCCAACAATCCCCAACAGATGTAGAAAGAGTGCTTTGAATTTAGACCCGCCGAACTGAGTGTATAAGGCCTCATGCTCATGACCGTTGTGTCCGTGGAAAAATCGGAAAAATGCACCGTTTTGTAGCCGCATCCGTGATCGTGTTTCCTGTCAGCCAAAAAAATAGGACCTGTCCTATTTTTTTGACGGACAACGGTTCACGGACCCATTCAAGTCAATGGGTCCGTGAAGAAACACGGATGCACACAAGATTGGCATCCGCGTCCGTGGTCCGTGATCCGTCTGCATAAAAGCTTTTTCAGAGCTGAGTTTTCACTTCGTGAAAACTCAGATCCGACAGTATATTCTAACACAGAGGCGTTCCCATAGTGATGGGGACACTTCTAGTTAGAATATACTTTGAACTGTGTACCTGACTGCCCCCTGCTGCCTGGCAGCACCCGATCTCTTACAGGGGGCTGTGATCCGCACAATTAACCCCTCAGGTTCTGCACCTGAGGGGTTAATTGTGCGTATCATAGCCCCCTGTAAGAGATCATGTGCTGCCAAGCAGGAGGGGGCACACCCCCCTCCCTCCTCAGTTTTAAATTCATTGGTGGCCAGTGGGCCCCCCTCCCTCCCCCTCCTAATTAAAATCTCCCCCCCTATCATTGGCGGCAGCAGAGAGGTCCGATCGGAGTCCCAGTTTAATCGCTGGGGCTCCAAACGGTAACCATGGCAACCAGGACGCTACTGAAGTCCTGGTTGCCATGGTTACTTAGCAATTTTTAGAAGCATTATACTTACCTACAAGGCTGCGATGTCTGTGTCCGGCCGGGCGCTCCTCCTACTGGTAAGTGACAGGTCTGTGCTATAAGCAATGCGCCACACAGACCTTTCACTTACTAGTAGGAGGAGCGCCCAGCCCGGCGATTAAACTGGGACTCCAATCGGAACTCTCCGCTGCCACCAATGATAGGGGGGAGATTTTAATTAGGAGGGGGAGGGAGGGGGGCCCACTGGCCACCAATGAATCTACAGTACTACAGGGGAGGGAGGGAGGGGGGCCCACTGGCCACCAATGAATCTACAGTAATACAGGGGAGGGAGGGGGGGCCCACTGGCCACCAATGAATCTACAGTACTACAGGGGAGGGGGCCCACTGGCCACCAATGAATCTACAGTAATACAGGGGAGGGAGGGGGGCCCACTGGCCACCAATGAATCTACAGTAATACAGGGGAGGGAGGGGGGCCCACTGGCCACCAATGAATTTAAAACAGGGGAGGGAGGGGGGTGTGCCCCCTCCTGCCTGGCAGCACATGATCTCTTACAGGGGGCTATGATACGCACAATTAACCCCTCAGGACCTGAGGGGTTAATTGTGCGTATCACAGCCCCCTGTAAGAGATCGGGTGCTGCCAGGCAGCAGGGGGGAGTCATGTACACAGTTCAAAGTATATTCTAACTTGAATCGTCCCCATCACTATGGGAACGCCTCTGTGTTAGAATATACTGTCGGATATGAGTTTTCACAATCTAACTCAAATCCGATGGTATATTCTAACATAGAGGCGTTCCCATGGTGATGGGGACGCTTCAAGTTAAAATATACCATCGGATTGGAGAAAACTTCGATCCGATGGTATAATAAGGACTCCTGACTTTACATTGAAAGTCAATGAGGGACGGATCAGTTTGCAATTGCACCATATTGTGTCAACGTCAAACGGATCCGTCCCTATTGACTTGCATTGTAATTCAGGACGGATCCGTTTGGCTCCGCACGGCCAGGCAGACACCAAAACGACTTTTTTTTCATGTCCGTGGATCCTCCAAAAATCAAGGAAGACCCACGGAAGAAGAAACAGTCACGGATCACGGACCTACGGACCCCGTTTTTGCGGACCTTAAAAAAAACGGTTGTGCGCATGAGGCCTAAATATAAGGGGAAGTCTGGATAGATAACTGTCAGCTGGCAGCTATTGAAGGTGTATGGTGAACCTCTACCTAGAGACTATACATATTTAGTTGAAGACTTTTTTCAGTTAGAAAAACACCTTAAATGGTCACTAACTTTTCGCACAACTTTGTATAAATCAATTGCACAAGCAGCCACCAAAAATTTTGTAATATGTTTTATCAGTGAGAAATGTCTAGTTCTCCTGTTAAACGCTGTTTATTACCCCCACCTCCCCTCCAACTAAACGCTAATAGTTTTTCAATTTGAAAAAAGCCTTAGGCTGCGTTCACACGGGCGAGTATTCCGCGCGGGTGCAATGCGGTAGGTGAACGTATTGCACCCGCACTGAATCCTGACCCATTCATTTCTATGGGGCTGTTCAGATGAGCGGTGATTTTCACGCGTCACTTGTGCGTTGCGTGAAAATCGCAGCATGCTCTATATTCTGCGTTTTTCACGCAACGCAGGCCCCATAGAAGTGAATGGGGTTGCGTGAAAATCGCAAGCATCCGCAAGCAAGTGCGGATGCTGTGCGATTTTCACGCATGGTTGCTAGGTGACAGTCTATTCACTGTATTATTTTCCCTTATAACATGGTTATAAGGGAAAATAATAGCATTCTGAAAACAGAATGCATAGTAAGTGATCAGTTGAGGGTTAAAAAAAATAAAAAAAATTAACTCACCTTCTCCGTTTGTTCGCGTAAGTCCCGGTCTCTTCTTTACTTCTCAAAAGATGAACTATGGGCTAAAGGACCTTTGGTGACGTAAGATCACATGCTCCAATCACATGGTCCATCTCCGCGGTGATGGACCATGTGATTGGAGCATGTGATCTGACGTCACCAAAGGTCCTTTAGCCCATAGTTTATCTTTTAAAGAACTAAAGACCGGTAGAACTACGCGAACAACAGGAGAAGGTGAGTTAATTTTTTTTATTTTTTTTAACCCTCAACTGATCACCTACTTAGCATTCTGTTTTTAGAATGCTATTATTTTCCCTTATAACCATGTTATAAGGGAAAATAATAACATCTACACAACACCGAACCCAAACCTGAACTTCTGTGAAGAAGTTCGGGTCTGGGTACCACAGTCGGTTTTTTATCACGCGCGTGCAAAACACATTGCACACGCACGATAAAAACTGAACATCGGAACGCAATCGCAGTCAAAACTGACTGCAATTGCATTCCTACTCGCGCGGGTTTGCCGCAACACACCGGGACGCATCCGGAACTAATCCGGACACGCTCGTGTGAACCCAGCCTTACTCCCATCCAGGATAGATCATCTCTGCAGAAGGATCATATTACACATGTCAATGCAAGTCTATGGAAACAGGAGGGGGGAGGAGTGACCAGGAGCTGAGGAGACAGGCTCAGACAAAGAGTGATCGCACAGCTACATAGGATGATTATAGCTCAGCACAAGGGATTCATTCAGGAACTACAGGTCAGAACTTCTCTGTAATTTCCTCCATTATCCTGGGGCTGCTTCTGATTCTGAGTGGCTGTGAAGGTTATTCTCTTCTACTTTCTATGTACAGTATAGTGTATGGAGCTGGTCTCTACCCACCATGTCTGGGAGAGCTGCAAACCAGATATTCAGCAAGCTCATAGATGATTAAACCTTCCCCTAAGGTCCCCATATATATTATAACATTGTTTGGCGGACCTGCCATTTTTGGTGGGACCAGCCTACTGTACAATCTAATTTGTTAGGGATGATCCTGACTTCCCCCCAACAGATGATCTTGGGGGAGAGAAGGATCAGGCACTTTGAATTTGAATGTCCAATCCATTTGTTTTCCTGGGAGATAATCCACCACATGGTGGTTATTGAAAAAGATGTAGTTCCAGAGGTGGGACCTGCTCTGACATTTGTAGTATGTTATGCTGTAATTATCACAAAGTGGGAACAAGTAATCACTTGTTTTTTTTTTTTCTTTCTTTTTTTTCTAAAGAAAGCTTCATCCAGTTTCTATTTCCTCTAGAAGAGGCATAAAACTTTATAAATATATTCATTAAAGGTTTTACTTCTGCATCACATAGTGGTATCACTTTCAATTAGCTGAGCAGCAAAAATACAAGGCTTGGGATGTCTTTTTATAAGAATTTTTTTTTTTTGCAAAGTTAGCAATTTTTCTATAAAATTCATGTGCATTTATTGAGCTAACACTTTATTTTTTGCACCGTTTTACAACCTAGACATAAAAGAAAACTGTAAAAATAGAATAGTGCTATTCACATGCTTAAACAGGTCCAGTCAAAGCAAAACGCTAGTAGTTTTACGACACAGCTGCAAAAACAACTACATTAACCACATCCAAATCAACATAATGTTGTACAGAACAGAGCCTGAGTTCACAAGACCTGAAGCTGAAATGTAATACTTTAATGAAGCAGTATGTGTTGTACAAGAATTATTATTTTTCAGTATAAATTTGGATTCTACCAAATATACTGTCAGATTGAAATATCATTATATTCATTTATAATATTTTACGCCAAGTTTGAACACTAGGCATCTGTATAACAACAGTACATGTGGCTATTTGCTTTTCAGCAATCTTTTCAGTTGACGTCTGTTTTTCCTAGCTAAATGCACAAAATATATAAAATCAGGGGTGTTTAGAATGATTATACTGCCTCTTCTTCTGCACTTAGGCCCTAATTTATAAAGCCCACCATGTACTGTGCCGGTCTTTATAGGAACTGCGCTGCATGAGCAGGAATTTCATTTACGACAAGGCACAGGCCTCATCATAAATTAAATGCCTCCTCCAGCAGGCCGTGCGACAGATTGAAATCTGTGCGAGCTAGTAGCTTGCCTAAATTTCAGCCATCCATTACGCCAGTTTCTGGCGTAAATGATGATGAATGTGTTGGGGCTGATGGCCCTTCCTGCACTTCACCAGGCTTCCCCATGCCCCCTTTTTCAGAAACTGGCGAGGGTGGCGTAAAAATGATAGTTGTGACTAAATCTAATTGTAATAACATTTTAAAAAGTTGCCACACTGGGTTTTTAAACTTTTAATGCCAAATCCATGGTGTAAGGGGACAATAATTCTCTGCCTTTGTGTTTTAACCCCTTCCTGACCAGCGCCGTAATAATATGGCGCAGTGGGACGTGACATGCCGCCCAGCGCCGTACTATTACGGCCCGCTGATTGGGAGGGTGCAGGAGCTGCGCCCGCCCGATCAGCTGCAGGGGACTGGCTGTTCCTGTTAGCCGGACCCCTGCTGTATGCGCAGGCATCGGTGAAAACACTGATGCCACCACATGAACCCCTTCTATGCCGCGGTCAGCGCTGACTACGACATAGAAGGGGTTTGCTGCGGGTGAGGGAGCCCATTGAGTCCCCGAGCTGCTGTGGCGGGGACTCGATGGGTGAGAAGGCAGCCCGATGGCGTGCAGAGGCTGCCCAATGCCTTGCACGGCATCAGGACCTGCATTCTACGGGGGCAGAGGAGATCCAGCCTTAGGCTGGGTCTCCTAGGCAACCTGTTAGTGTATTACTCTGTGTAATACACTAACAGGCAATGCATTACAATACAGATTTATTATAATGCATTTCATAGGGGATCAGACCCCCAAAAGTTAAAGTCAGAAATAAAGTAAAAAAAGGTAAAAAACAGTTTTTAATAAAAAAAAAATAAGTTTCAAGTAGAAAAAAGAAAAAGCGCCCCTTTTCCCCTGATTTTATAATAAAATAAAATACACACAAATTAAGTATTGCCGCGTCTGTAACGACCGCCTCTATAAATATATCACATGATCCACCCCGTCCAATAAACACCATAACAAAATTAAATAGAAACTGTGTCCAAAAAATCTATTTTTGTCACCTTACATCACAAAAAGTGCAACACCAACCGATCGAAAAGGCGTATGTCCCACAAAATGGTACAGTACCAATAAAACCGTCAACTCATCCCGCAAAAAATGAGCCCCTATATAAGAAAATTGCTCAAACAATTTATAAATATAGCTCTCAGAACATAAGACACTAAAACATAATTTTTTTTGTTTCAAAAATATCACATGACCTAACCCCTCAGGTAACCACCATAAAAAAAAAAACTGTATAAAAAAAGGTATTTTTGTCACCTTAAATCACAAAAATGACAACACCAAGCGATCAAAAAGGTGTATGCCCCCCCCAAAAGTACCAATCAAACCGTCACCTCATCCCGCAATAAGGCTTATTGCACACGACAGTATATTTTCACGGTCCGCAAAACGGGGTCCCGTTTTTCCGTGATCCGTGACCGTTTTTTCGTCCGTGGGTCTTCCTTGATTTTTGGAGGATCCTCGGACATGAAAAAAAAGTCGTTTTGGTGTCCGCCTGGCCGTGCGGAGCCAAACGGATCCGTCCTGAATTACAATGCAAGTCAATGGGGACGGATCCGTTTGACGTTGACACAATATGGTGCCATTTCAAACGGATCCGTCCCCATTGACTTTCAATGTAAAGTCTGGAGTCCCTTTTATACCATCGGATCGGAGTTTTCTCCAATCCGATGGTATATTTTAACTTGAAGCGTCCCCATCACCAT
The DNA here is from genome assembly GCF_905171765.1 of Bufo bufo. NCBI lineage: Eukaryota > Metazoa > Chordata > Amphibia > Anura > Bufonidae > Bufo > Bufo bufo. The sequence goes on from NC_053389.1 coordinate 583,331,958, forward strand.
GGGAACGCCTCTATGTTAGAATATACTGTCGGATATGAGTTAGATCGTGAAACCTCATTTCCGACAGTATATTCTAACACAGAGGCGTTCCCATGGTGATGGGGACGCTTCTAGTTAGAATATACTACAAACTGTGTACATGACTGCCCCCTGCTGCCTAGCAGTATCCGATCTCTTACAGGGGGCCGTGATCAGCACAATTAACCCCTCAGGTGCCGCACCTGAAGGGGTTAATTGTACTATCATATCCCCCTGTAAGAGATCAGGGCTGCCAGGCAGCAGGTGGCAGACCCCCCCCCCCTCCCCAGTTTGAATATCATTGGCGGCCAGTGCGCCCCCCCCCCTTCCTCCCTCTATTGTAATAATTCGTTGGTGGCACAGTGTGCCCCCCCCCCCTTCCTCCCTCTATTGTAATAAATCGTTGGTGGCACAGTGTGCGCCCCCCCCCCTTCCTCCCTCTATTGTAATAAATCGTTGGTGGCACAGTGTGCGCCCCCCATTGGCCCCCCCTCCCTCTATAGCATTAACAACATTGGTGGCCAGTGTGCAGCCTCCCATCCCCCCCCCCCCCGATCATTGGTGGCAGCGGGTTACTAGCAATAGTACAATAGTAAAAGATTCATACTTACCTGGGAGCTGCGATTTTCGTGTCCGGCCGGGAGCTCCTCCTACTGGTAAGTGACAGTTCATTTAGCAATGCGCCGCACAGACCCTGTCACTTACCAGTAGGTGGAGCTCCCGGCCGGACACGAACATCGCAGCAGCAGCCAGCAGCAGGTAAGTATGAATCTTCTACTATTGTACTATTGCTAAGTAACCATGGCAACCAGGACTGTAGTAGCGTCCTGGTTGCCATGGTTACGGATCGGAGCCCCAGCGATTAAACTGGGACTCCGATCGGAACTCCGCTGCCACCAATGATGGGGGGGGGGAGATGGGAGGCCGCACACTGGCTAACAATGTTGTTAATGCTATAGAGGGAGGGGGGGCTGTGCCACCAACGAATTATTACAATAGAGGGAGGGAGGGGCGCACACTGTGCCACCAACGAATAATTACAATAGAGGGAGGGGGGGGGGCGCTCTGGCCACCAACCTATTATTACAATAGAGGGGGGGGGGGTCGCACTGGCCACCAATAATATTCAAACTGGGGAGGGGGGGAGGGTCTGCCCCCTGCTGCCTGGCAGCCCTGATCTCTTACAGGGGGATATGATAGTACAATTAACCCATTCAGGTGCCGCACCTGAAGGGGTTAATTGTGCTGATCACGGCCCCCTGTAAGAGATCGGGTGCTGCCAGGCAGCAGGGGGCAGTCTTGTACACAGTTTGTAGTGTATTCTAACTAGAAGCGTCCCCATCACCATGGGAACGCTTCTGTGTTAGAATATACTGTCGGTTCTGAGTTTTCACGAAGTGAAAACTCAGCTTATGAAAAAGCTTTTATGCAGACGGATCTTCGGATCCGTCTGTATAAAAAGTAACCTACGGCCACGGATCACGGACACGGATGCCAATCTTGTGTGCATCCGTGTTCTTTCACGGACCCATTGACTTGAATGGGTCCGTGAACCGTTGGCCGTGAAAAAAATAGGACAGGTCATATTTTTTTCACGGCCAGGAAACACGGATCTCGGATGCGGCTGCAAAACGGTGCATTTTCCGTTTTTTCCACGGACCCATTGAAAGTCATGGGGTCCGCGAAAAAAAATGGAAAACGGCACAACGGCCACGGGTGCACACAACGGTCGTGTGAAAGAGGCCTAATGGAGACACTAACTAAGACAATCGGTCAAAAAAATCTATGGCTCTCAGACTATGGAGACACTAAAACATAATTTTTTTGGTTTAAAAAATTCTATTATTGTGTAAAACTTAAAGAAATAAGAAAAAGTATACATATTAGGTATTGTCACATCCATAACGATCTGCTCTATAGAAATGTCACATGACCTAACTCCCTAGGTCAACGCTGTAAAAATAAATAAATAAAAACTGTGCCAAAATTACCAATTTTTTGGTGGTCACCTTGCCCCATAAAGTGTAATAATAAATGATCAAAAAATCATATGTACCCAAAAATGGTACCAATAAAAACGTCAATTCTTCCTGCAAAAAACGAGTCCCTTCATAAGACGATCGGCAGAAAAATAAAAACATTGAGGTGTTCAGAAAATGGAGACACAAAAACATAATTTTTTTTTCTAAAATGCTTTATTATGTAAAACGGAAACAAACAAACAAAGTAGACATATTTGATATCATTGCATCCATAACAACCTGCTCTATAAAAATAGCACATGATCCACCCTGTCAGATGAATGTTGTAAAAAATAAAAATATAACGGTGCCAAAACATCCACTGTTTGTATTACCTTGTCTCACAAAAAACATAATATAGAGCAATTAAAAATCATATGTACCCCAAAATAGTACCAATAAAACTGGCACCTTATCCCCTAGTTTCCAAAATGGGGTCACTTTTTGGGAGTTTCTACTGTAAGGGTGCATCAGGGGGGCTTCAAATGGGACATGGCATCTAAAAACTAGTCCAGAAATATCTGCCTTCCAAAAACCATATGGCGTTCTTTTTCTTCTGTGCCCTGCTGTGTGCCCTTACATCAGTTTATGACCACATGTGGGGTGTTTCTGTAAACCGCAGAATCAGGGTAATAAATATTGAGTTTTGTTTGGCTGTTAACCCTCAATGTGTTAAAGAAAAAATTGATTAAAATGGAAAATCTGCCAAAAAGGGAAATTTTTTTAATTTCATCTCCATTTTCCTTTAATTCTTGTGGAACACCTAAAGGGTTAACAAAGTTTGTAAAATCCGTTTTGAGTAGCTTGAGGGGTGTAGTTTATACAATGGGGTCATTTATGGGGGGTTTCCACTATGTAAGCCCCACAAAGTGACTTCAGACCTGAACTGGTCGTTAAAAAGTGGGTTTTGGAAATTTTCTTAAAATTTTTAATAATTGCTTCTAAGCCTTCTAACGTCCTAAAAAAATAAAATGACAATTACAAAATGATGCAAACATAAAGTAGACATATTGGGAATGTTAAGTAATAAATATTTTATGAGGTATCACTTTCTGTTTTAAAAGCAGAGAAATATAAATTTTTAAAATTGAGAATTTAAAAAAAAAAATTGGTAAATTTGTGATTTTTTCAAAAATAAAGGTGAAATATATTGACTCAAATTTATGACTATCATGAACTGGCTGGACACAAACTGCAGCATGCAGCATTTGTGTCTGGCTGATTCTCTGCATTTTTGCCAGAATGCGGGTCGATCTCTGTCTGGACACCGTTATACTTAATGGGGCTGGCAGGCAGTCCAGAGAATTCGGAATCAATGCTGCAGATGTGAAAGTAGACTAATAAAAATATGAAGGAGGTGGATGAAAAGATTATAGGAAGGCCCCAGCACCAAGCCAGTCCTACCTTCAGCATGTTGGATGATCATACAGCACTACATCTCCTCTGATGTGAAAATTATTTTTCCTCATCTTCTGCTTGGCCCAGACAGTCATATTGACTTCGTTTAGCCACATCTCATCTCTGCAGAGTTTGCCACACAGACAGATTCCTCATTTTCCATCCTCCACACTTTCTCAACACAAACTTCCCATCCTTCTGTTACCCCAATACACACCCACTTTGGTCACGATTAACTAACGCTGGAAGCGTCAGATCATTATATACAGTCAGCAGTCTGGGCAGCCCACAGGGAATCTTCAGAGTAGGGTCTATGTCCTCCCTCAGTATGTCTGCCCATTCTTTTACTCATAAACCAGCAGACTACATACATGCCAGATTATTTCAATAACTAGACATTAAGCCCGTTACAATAACAGGCACTAGAACAGTAGTGCATAAACATTAGTAGGAACAGTCTATATTAAATGGCAAGGGAACTTGACCACATTGTATGGCTGAGACTGCTGGTACTGTGACTGGTGGCTGTGGCTGGTGGCACTGACTGATGGCTGAGACTGCTGGCATTGACTGCTGGCACTGACTGGTGCTGAGACTGCTGGCACTGTGACTGGGGGCTGGTGGCACTGAGTGGTGGCTGAGACGGCTGGCACTGACTGGTAGCTGAGACTGCTGGCACTGTGACTGGAGGCTGTGGCTGGTGGCACTGACTGATGGCTGAGATTGCTGGCACTGTGACTGGTGGCTGTGGCTGAGACTGCTGGCATTGACTGGTAGCTGAGACTGCTGGCTGTGGCTGAGAGTGCTGCCTGCGGCTGGTGGCTGAGACTGCTGACACTGACTGGTGGCTGTAGCTGAGACTGTTGGCTGCAGCTGGTGGCTGAGACGGCTTGCACTGACTGATGGCTGTGGATCTGTCAAGGCCTGCACTGTGAGAAGCCTGAGAAGATCTGATAGACTTTCTGCACGTGAGTCCATCTGACAGATTTTTCTCTTTTCTCTTTCTATTGTTTTGGTCAGGATCCCACCTCCCCACAGGTTCTGCTCATTAGCTATTTAGTGGTTCTATTTATGCCCGCCTCTCACTACAGCCTTTGCGGTTTATATTTGCTCCTGGAGTTCTCAGCTAGTGTTTGGTGGATCACTTGCTCCCCGTCCATCTAAGGCCTCATGCACACGGCCGTGTTCCGCAGCCGAGAGCGGTCCGTGGTAACCCGGCCGGCATTCCTTCTGACAGCAGGAGAGCACGGCGTCATTGGTTGCTATGACGCCGTGCGCTTCATGCCGCCGCTGCTGTACAGTGATACACTCGTATACCGTGTGCATGAGGCCTAAAGCTAAGTCCTCCTTCCTTCCCTTTTGTTGTGTGTTCTGGCTAGGCCTTAGAGAGACGCTGGTTCCTTCACAAGAGCAAGGAACCGCTTGTCTTATCTCCAGCTCCCTAGCTGAGGGTTTGTTTCAGTGTCAGCAGGGCTTAGGTTCCAGCGCATGAGCACTTCTGCAGCACGCCAGACCCGCAGGGTATTGCGATAGTGAGGTCACGGTTATGGGCAATCGAGGGTTACTCACTTTTTGGAGGACCCTGGGCAGGCATGCGGCAGTGAAGGAGAGGTAGACACAAGTTCCTCTGGGGCACACTCTATATTTAGGGACCAGGCCTGATGGTGGATGAGGTGCCCTGGATGTTGCGGGTGTTTTGAGTGCCTGGGGCAAGGTCCCTTTAAGGATCGTGACGCCAGTGCCTGTAACGGTGGCACACCGGTTTGTAGGAGTAGTAAACGAGGTACACAGATGATGTAGTGAACCAAACGTTGCTTTACTTTGAACAGTTCAACTTTGTACATACAACGGATTAAGATGATGCAGTCCCTTGAATCATATAATTCACAAGCAGGTTTACTTCTTAGTATGGCAGGTATATTCTTGCAAAATACTTGGAGGGTATAAAGTTAATGCTTAGCAGACCTATGCTGCACTATCCCCACAGCTATTCTAGCTGGCTGGATCCCAAGGCCCGGATGCCGAAATGCTGGCTTTAATCCTTGGTCTATAAATCCTTCCTCCAGTATTGACTCTTGACTTTAACTTATAGTACTTCTGCTCATCATGTTACTTATCTGAACTGGTTGTATTATTCCTGTTGTGACAAGAGCTGCAGGTTTCTCCCAGGAGGTACATCTCTTCGGGTAATCTTCTGAGCTAGTAAAGAAAGTATAAGACTGGCACTCAAATACGTGGTACTAATTGAAATGACAATTTATTTGAACATTAAATTAAAACCAGTATAATATGCACAATAAAATACAATTAATTAAAATCTGTGGAAATATGAATGTAAAAAACGCAGGACGGATACACACTGTAGATTGCCACTATGACAATCAATGGGTACTTGCAGATATCCCTTGAAAGACTCAGAATATATACCCTAGTTGGATCTGTAAAGAAATCCTTTAAGGCGATTTCTCTATAATAAAATTGTGTCCTCCTTGGAATGATCTTCTAATTAGGATACAAGATGTTCCAGGGTCGGCACTGTGGCCGAATGGTAATGTCAATACAGGAAGAAAATATAAAGTTCCAACTGGTGTTAATACACCGCGAGGTAAATATAAGGCTGCAGATGAGGGGTGAAGCGGGACCGTTTTTCTTACCCTTATAGTTCGGGTCCGGTGGCTGAAAAGTCTCTTTCTCTTGCCGCTACTCACCACACTGCGCCAGCCTCCTCTCACGCTGTTTGGCGTCCTTGCTCGAGACTACCGTACCACGTGATGGCCGTCTCGCGGGATTTGCCTGTCGATTAGTTCAATCTTGTTTTTCCTCTGAGTAATTTCAAGTCGAAGTTTTTGTGGAGCGCTCCAGCATCCGAAAAGTTTGCAAACTTTCTTAATAGCTCCGGGTCCTTCTTTGTGGGGGTGAATCTTCTGAGCTAACTGAGGCTCGCTTTATCTACAGGCAGGCTAGGGTCCTTTACTAGCCTCCTGGTAGCAACTAGCAGCCAGGACTATCCATCTGCATGTCAGGAGGAGGCCCTCAGCATCAGGGCCGGCTCCAGGATCATGTGGGCGCTTGGGCAATAAAGTCTCAGTGGGCCCCCTTACACAGTGGTAATTCTCTGAGTACAGATAATACAGTAGATATCACCTGCAGTCCTATGTAACAGCATATATAACACAGTCATGGCTATCTGAGTACAGAAAATGTAGTAGTGTTACCTGCAGTCCTATGAAAAACTACAGATAACACTAGTGCTGATAATGTGATAGTGTTACCTGCAGTCCTATGTAAACCACAGATAACACTAGTGTAGATCATGTAGTAGTGTTACCTGCGTCCTTAGTGTGCCTCTACCACGGACTCCATGCTGGTGGCGCTGCCTCCTCTTCCATCTTCATCTTGCCCCGCACAGAACGTCTGATGCAGCTGTGTCAAGACAAAGGGAATACTGTGGGCATGGTGATGGTGACACACACAGGGACAGACACACGCACAGGGACAGACACACGCACGCACACACACACACACACACGGGGACAGACACACGCACGCACACACACACACACAGGGACAGACACACGCACGCACACACAAACACACACACACAGGGACAGACACACGCACACACACACAGGGACAGACACACGCACACACACACACACAGGGACAGACACACACACACAGGGACAGACACACACACACACAAACGGACAGACACACACACACACGGACAGACACACAGGGACAGAGACACACACACACACACACAGGGACAGACACACAGGGACAGAGACACACACACACACACACAGGGACAGACACACACACACACACAGGGACAGACACACACACACAGGGACAGACACACACACACACACAGGGACAGACACACACACACAGGGACAGACACACACACACAGGGACAGACACACACACACACACACACACACACACACAGGGACAGACACCTGTGCAATTAACCAACTTCTATCTAAAAGGGAATTCCACCTTACTTTGTTACCTTCTAATATGACTCCCACTGATTCCCAGTACTGAGGGGACATGGACTGAGGTTTAAAAGGGAATTATCAACATGTACCACAAGGTGGTCTAAACCGTAACCCATTAGGCACTGGCTAGACTGTGGGATGGAGTCTAAGCAATGCCTCAGGCCTCATGCACACTGCCGTTATGCGTCCGTTCCGTGCATTGGGGACCACAATTTGTGGTCCCCAATGCACTGGCAACGTCCATGCGGTGGCCGGGACAGATTGAGACGCAAAAGCTCTCCGTAGTACTTCCCATTGAGCGATTGCGGACACATTCAAGTGAATAGGTCCGCATCCGTGATGCCCACGGTCGGTGTGCATGAGGCCATAGACACAGAAAGGGGCACACACACAGGGACAGACAGACAGACATCATGGCCCTCAATACACCCAGATCTGTATGACAAACCCCCTTAATTGCACCAGATTCCACTTGAACCCCACTGCCCCTGAGTGCTCCACCTGCCCCCCTCATAGCTCAGCTCCACCTGCCCCCCTCATAGCTCAGCTCCACCTGCCCCCCTCATAGCTCAGCTCCACCTGCCCCCCTCATAGCTCAGCTCCACCTGCCCCCCTCATATCTCAGCTCCACCTGCCCCCCTCATATCTCAGCTCCACCTGCCCCCCTCATATCTCAGCTCCACCTGCCCCCCTCATATCTCAGCTCCACCTGCCCCCCTCATATCTCAGCTCCACCTGCCCCCCTCATATCTCAGCTCCACCTGCCCCCCTCATATCTCAGCTCCACCTGCCCCCTCATAGCTCAGCTCCACCTGCCCCCCTCATAGCTCAGCTCCACCTGCCCCCCTCATAGCTCAGCTCCACCTGCCTCCCTCATAGTTCAGCTCCACCTGCCCCCCTCATATCTCAGCTCCACCTGCCCCCCTCATATTTCAGCTCCACCTGCCCCCCTCATATCTCAGCTCCACCTGCCCCCCTCATATCTCAGCTCCACCTGCCCCCCACACATATGAGCTCCATATGCTTCCCCTCACGAAGTTCTGGTTCTCCAACAGCACATCCGACCTCACTCTGCATCTTGCAGGCACAGCCCCTCCTCCTTTCACAAGCTGCTGCTGCTGCTGCCGCCGTCAGGGTTTGTCATGTGACCATGAAGGAGCATGTGACCAGTGATGTCACAGACCTCCTGCTAACAACTACATTCTAACATAGGATCGATCATCTACCGAAACTCCATCTCCCCTGTTCTGAGTTCTGGGGCCGCTTACCCCAGCAGTGCACATGGTGAAAATTGTCTGCATTGCTGGGGTAAGCTGCCCTAGAATTCAGAACAGGCAGTACACAGCTGCAGGAGTGAGCGGGCACAGTGGGCCCCCCCAGGAGCAGGGGGCCCCGGCACTTGCCCGGGTTTGCCGGGTGGTGGTGCCGGCCCTGCTCAGCATATCTCTGGCTGGTGCCTTCTCACTTCTGTCTCCACAGACTCCTGAGTCCTGACTACAGACTAACTCCTCCCTGTCTGGGCCTGAACATTTATACTAGGGGCTCCCTATCTCCCTCTAGTGTCTAGGATGCCTAACTACACCCTAATAGGCCTGCTATGCATGACACAGGGGAAACATTGCATACAAAAGCACATAGAAAATACATTAACATACATGGTCAAATATAATATTACTGTCCCTTGTGAGCAGAAGTAACACGTGAACCAATTGACCCTTGTGTAGTGCCCACGCCTACCTAGTGGGACACTACACTTCCACCTTTAGGATTTGCTTATGCTGTCAGCAGTCAGGGAAAGGCTCAGGGATAGTTAGGTGGTGACCTTTCCCTCTTCCCTAGCTTTGGGGCCTAGCCTGGTGTTTTTGTTTTTGGGTTTTTTCCCTTCCCTCACCTACCGTGACATTATAAACTGCCCATACCGTCATTTTATTTCCCTTGCTCTGTGCGAAATGGAAGCTGTTGATGCACTGGTGGATCGCATGCAGGGATTGTCTTTGGAGGTAGCTGACAAGTTATAACTTTGTTCGGTTCAGAGAATCTTGTAAATTGTATTTTCTGACTCGGAGTGGAATGACCCAGCTCTCCGTAGTCAGTTCTGTCATGGGCTGTCTGAGAGACTAAAAGACGCCCTTGCATTTCATGAAAACCCCAAATCTTTGGAGCCGGCCATGTCCCTAGCCGTACAGATTGATAAACGCCTGAGAGAGAGGTGCAAGGTTCCCCTCAACCAGGATGCACTATAATGTGAGGAAACTATCCCTTCTGTCCCTCGGGGCACAGAGACACTTGAGCCAGTGTCTGGTGATGAATCTATGCAGTTGGGTCAGGTCTCTTCTTGCCCTGGTAAAATGAACTTTAGAGTTTAGAGAAGACTCTGTTTCTTCTGTGGTAAAGAAGGATATTTAATTAATGTTTGTCCTTTTATTAAGCCTCAAGGTGGAAAAGAAAGAGAAAAAGGGGTTCTTTCCAAAAAATCGAGTTCCCTTACTCTTGGTAGCATGAATGGGGAGTCAGAAAAGGTATATTTATCTTCTACCTGCAGTACCCGATTTCTCCTGCCTGCCATGGTGGCGCTAGACTCTGAAAATATTGAGTTAGAAGTATTTGTTGACAGTGGCGCAGGGGTTAACCTTATTGATTATCAATTTGTTCAGAGTCATGGTTTTAAAACAAGCGCATTAAGCAAAGGGATATCGGTGTTTACTATTGATTCCACTCCTCTCTCGCAAAAGTGTCTAACTTATATTGTGCAGGATATTCATTTGAGGGTGGGTGATTCTCATGTTGAGTCCATTTCTTGTTTTGTACTGAAGGGTCTGCCTGCTCCTCTGGTACTGGGTTTACCATGGTTGATCAAACATAATCCTACCACTGATTGGCAAACTAGACAGATCAGTAATTGGAGTTATTTTTGTATGGACAACTGTCTCGCCGCATCTATTTCTGTGGTATCCACTAAGGTGTTACCTCCATTTCTTTCTGATTTTTCGGACGTAATCTCTGAGGGTGGAAATCAGGGGTTGCCCCCTCACCGAGAGTATGATTGTCCGATCAATCTTATTCCCAAGCTAAATTCCCCAAATCTCGATTATATAATCTTTCCCAACCCGAAAGAGTAGCTATGCGAGAGTATATTGCCAAGAGTTTGGCAAAAGGACATATTAGACCATCAAAGTCAGCTATGGCTGCCGGCTTCTTTTTTGTTAAAAAAAAAGATGGGACCCTTAAATCGTGTTTAGATTTCTGGGAACTGAATCTTATTACTGTCTATGATCCTTATCCCCTTCCCTTAATCCCGGATTTGTTTGATCAGATTGTCGGAGCCAAGGTGTTTTCTAAGTTGGATTTAAGAGAGGCTTATAATCTGATAAGAATCAGGGAAGGGGATGAATGGAAGACGGCCTTCAATACCCCTGAGTAGAGATGTCCCGAACTATTCGCTGGCGAACAGTTCCCGGCGAACATCGCTTGTTCGCGTTCGCCGCGGCGGGCGAACATATGCGATGTTCGGTCCGCCCCCTATACGTCATCATTGAGCAAACTTTGACCCTGTACCTCACAGTCAGCAGACACAATCCAGCCAATCAGCATACCCTCCCTCCCAGACCCTCCCACCTCCTATAAAAAAGCAAGGATGGCAGCCCTCTTAAATTCATTCTGAAGCTGCAGTGTTAGTTAGAGCAGGGACAGTGCTGCTGCTGCTGAATTAATAGGGAAAGCATTAGCTAGGCCAGTGTTCTTTGTCCACTCCAGTCCTCAAAGACTCATCTGTTGTAAGGACAGCGTCCTGACAGCACCCCAAAAAGCCCTTTTTAGGGCTGGTACATCAGTCTGCTTTTTTTTATTTATATATTTATATATATATATATATATATATATATATATATACAGTACAGACCAAAAGTTTGGACACACCTTCTCATTCAAAGAGTTTTCTTTATTTTCATGACTATGAAAATTGTAGATTCACACTGAAGGCATCAAAACTATGAATTAACACATGTGGAATTATATACATAACAAACAAGTGTGAAACAACTGAAAATATGTCATATTCTAGGTTCTTCAAAGTAGCCACCTTTTGCTTTGATTACTGCTTTGCACACTCTTGGCATTCTCTTGATGAGCTTCAAGAGGTAGTCCCCTGAAATGGTTTTCACTTCACAGGTGTGCCCTGTCAGGTTTAATAAGTGGGATTTCTTGCCTTATAAATGAGGTTGGGACCATCAGTTGCGTTGAGGAGAAGTCAGGTGGATACACAGCTGATTGTAACAGTCCTACAGGCTCACCTGAGTCAGAGGACCGCTGGCTGGAGGTAGGAGTGGAGCCCAGTGGCAAGGACCGCAGGCAGGTAGTAAGCGTGGTCAGACAATCCGGATGGCAACGGTGGTAGCAGTTCAGTAGGTAGGGATAAGGCAGAAGAGTAGTCGGTAGGCAATTCCTGGTCAGCAGTGGACTTCCAGCAGTAGCAAGAGCAACAGATGAGGAGAAGCTTGATCAAGGCTCAGGAGCTCAATAATCAGCAAACTGGAGTGCAAGGGGCTGGACTATATAGGGAAGTACCAGGTGTGGGGAATCAAGGGTAATGAGCAAGGCTAGGCAAGACTGAGGTTAACTAATAGGCTTCAGGGAGGAATGTCCAGAGAGGACGGTAGCCTAGTAAGCACAGCTACCGCCTGGGATGTGGCTGGTCACGGGTTCGAATCCCGACAGTACTCCCCCCCCCTTCCAAGGTGACCTCCGGGCACCGCAGGGGCAGGCTTACCGGGGTGCCGTTGGTGGAACTCTTTTACCAGTCTGGGGGCGTGGACATTTTCTTCTCGCTCCCAGGAGTTATCCTCGGGAGGGTAACCCTCCCACCCAATTAGGTATTGTAGTCTTCCCCGGTGGATCCTGGAGTCGAGAATCTTTGCGACAACGTATTCTTCTTCACCCTGTACCCTCACAGGTGGTGGAGGGGGCGAGTGGCGGCCTGTGAAGGTGTTCTCCACGTATGGCTTGAGGAGAGAGCAATGGAAGACAGGGTGCACCCTAATGGAGTCCGGGAGGTCGAGCCGGAACGTGACCTCGTTGATTTGTGCGGTGATCCGGAACGGACCCATGTATCTTTTGGCAAATTTTTTGGAGGGGACCTTCAATCTGAGGTTCCTGGTGGACAGCCACACCTTGTCTCCCACATGGAAGCCCGGGGTGGGTTTGAGACGTCTGTTTGCTCCCTGTTTAAAGCGCCTCTGGGCAAGCTGGAGGTTGTCTATAATGTTCTCTTGTGCCTCCTGTAGGGTTGTTAGGCGTTCGGCCACTGCTGGGAGGGTGGAGGCAACGGGTAGGTGGGGAATGAACACCGGGTGCGAGCCTGTGTTAGCAAAGAAGGGGCTGTGCTTGGTTGAGCTGTGCTCAGCATTGTTGTAGGCGAACTCGGCCGTGGGGAGATGATCAAGCCAGTCATCCTGCAGGTGGGAGCTGAAACAGCGTAGGTATTGCTCCAGGGTCTGATTAGTTCTCTCCGTCTGCCCGTTTGACTGAGGGTGGAAAGCAGAGGACAGGTTCACTTTAACCCCGAGCGCCAGGCAGAAGTTCTTCCATAACTTTGAGGCAAATTGTACGCCTCGGTCGGAGACCACGTCGTCCGGGATCCCATGCAGCCTGAAGACCTCTTTGTAGGGGATGAAATGGGCCATCTTGGTGAGACGGTCGACCACGACCAGGATGGTGTTCATCCCTTTTGAAGGAGGAAGGTCTACCACAAAGTCCATGGAAATAGCGTCTGATATACCTGCTTCCTGCTCCTCTGGTGGTCCCTTTTGCTTGGATCAACCACCAGAGGACACAGGCAGCTCTGTAAGTAGCACCAATCACCACACATACACATTACACATTACCCTGTCACTTATGAATCCCTTATTTAGCACCTGATCACCCATATTAGACTCCCTGATCACCCCCCTGTCAACCCCCCTGTCATTGATCACCCCCCTGTAAGGGTCCCTCATCACCGCCAGGTAGTTAGCTACTTGCTAGGTAGTTAGCGCCCAGCCCACCGCACCGCAGTCACTGATTAGTCGCTGATTAGCGTCATCGCTAATCAGCACTAGTACTTTATAGTATCTGTAAGTGATCAAGACTGATCGCAATCAGATCTATATCAGTACATTAGGGTCACCTTAGGCTCTACAAAAAAAAAAGTGTTCGCCCCTATCAGGCCTGATCTTGTGCACACACTTGCGTTCAGTCCGCCCCACCGCAGTGACAGAAATATATTTTTTCTGATCACTGCAAAAACACTGTAAAATCGCTGCGCCACTATAAAGATCACTTTTGAGCTTTTTGGATCTTTATTAGCGATCACAGCTTTACTTCGCAAGCACTCCTTTTTACTAGGTAGGTTTTTAGATTCACTAAATTTAGTGAGCCCAAAATGTCAAACAAGGGGTATTCCGCTGAAGAGGCCTACATGATTCTGGCCGTGATGGATGAAAGCGATGAGGACGCCTCACCCACTGAATCCAGTGGTTCAGAATATGAACCTGTAGACAGCAGTGGCACTCTAACCGCTAGCGAAGATGATGAGGTTGAGGTCCCTGCTACGGTCAGGTGTACCCGATCCCATGTCAGGGTTCTGCATACCCTGCATGATGAGCCTCATTTGCAGCAGAGTGATGCTAGCGCTGATCTTGTTTATGGTGCGGCATACACCAGCAGCGCAGCACATCCTGGACCTTCTACCAGCACTGCCGTATTCCCTGGTGAAGTGGCGAGCACCAGAAGGGCAGTTCAAGCTGGTACGGTGGCACGTGCAGTAACTCCCCCGTCGCAGCCACCGCATTCACAGGCCCGTAGAACCCTTAGTCTCCCAGAGGTGCTGGCAAATCCTAATTGGCACTCCCCTGCTTCCGCCGCACCCGTATTGCCCCCTTTCACCGCCCAGTCTGGAGTTCGCGTGGAGACAGCTCATTTAGGATCAGCCCTCGAGTTTTTTGAGCTGTTCTTCACCGCGGATCTCTATGACCTAGTTGTGGCAGAAACCAACCGCTACGCCACACAGTTTATTACCGCCAATCCTGAAAGCTTCTATGCCCAGCCTTACCGGTGGAAACCAGTCACAGTTCCCGAATTGAAAAAAATTTTGGGCATTATCCTCAGCATGGGTCTAACTAAAAAAAATGCATTGCGGTCATATTGGTCTAAAGACCCAATACATCACATGCCCATGTTCTCTGCTGCAATGTCCAGGGCACGTTTTGAGGTCATCATGTGCTTTATGCATTTCGCTGACAATAACACATGTCATCCAAGAGGCCACCCTGCTTATGACCGGCTCCACAAAATTCGACCCCTCATAGACCATTTGTCATCCAGATTTGCAGATGCGTATACCCCAATCAAAACATCTGCATAGACGAGTCCCTAGTACATTTTACCGGGCGCCTTGGCATCAAACAGTACATCCCCAGCAAGCGCGCCCGGTATGGGGTCAAACTGTATAAGCTCTGTAAAAGGGCCACAGGCTATACATATCGTTTTAGGGTCTATGAGGGAAAAGACTCAAAACTGGAGCCGGTCGGATATCCTGACTACCTGGGGAGCAGTGGCAAGATTGTCTGGGACTTGGTGTCACCCTTACTCCACAAGGGGTACCACTTATACGTGGACAATTTTTACTCAAGCGTGGCCCTCTTTCGGCACTTACATCTAGTCGGAATTTCAATGCTGTGGCACCGCGCGACCTAGTCGCCGGGGCTTCCCCCAATGGCTCGTTAGTACCCGACTTGCACGGGGGGAGAGGGCTGCCTTGTGTGACCAAGAACTGCTCGCGGTGAAGTGGAGGGACATTTACCTTCTGTCCACCATTCACGCAGACACGACAGTGCAAATTGAAAGGGCAACTAGAGTCATTGAGAAACCCCTCTCTGTCCACGACTATAACCTTCACATGGGAGGGGTGGACTTCAATGACCAGATGTTGGCTCCCCATTTAGTGTCCCGCCGCACCAGACGCTGGTATAAGAAGGTGTCTGTATATTTAAATTAATTGGCTATATATAATAGTTTTGTTCTCTACAGTAAGGCTGGGAGAACAGGATCCTTCCTAAAATTCCAGGAAGAGATCATTTCGGAAATCCTGTATCCAGGAGGGTCCGTCCCCCAAGTCCCTGATGTAGTGAGCCGGCTACATGGCAGACACTTCCCCAGTCTCTATCCTGGTACCCCAACTCAATGTTCCCCAAGAAAAAGATGTTGTGTCTGTAGCAGGGGTGGAATAAGGTGTGACACCACCTTTTTTTGTCCTGACCAGCCTGCCCTATGCATAGGGGAGTGTTTCCGCAAGTTCCACACACAGGTACACTATTAGTATAGGGATTGCGTGACACAGGACAGGCACACAGGGGTCTTAGGGCCCTTTCACACAGAGCTGCCACAAACCTCTCCTTTCACCTGGGACAAAGTGCATAATGTACTTCGCCACATCTCTGGGCGATTTGCGCTTTGCACATTGTACCATGGGGAAGGAGAGGTTTGTCCTCTAAAGGTAAAAAAAAAAAAATCACAGGTAAGCAAAAAAGTTTATGTTCTGTTTCAAAAGTTCAATAAAGTTTATAAAAGTTAATGTTCTGTTCAAATGTTATATAAAGTTAATGTTAATAAATTTATTGCGTTGCGGCCTTTTTTTTTTTACCTTCTAGGTGGACCAAGCGATCAAGCAGCTGCAGCACTGATGTGCATTCTGACAGAAGCATTGCGCTGCTGTCAGATTACACAAAAGTCGGTGTATGCGGCGCTGCAAGACGAGATTTCTCCTCTGCAGTAAAAAAGATACGTTTGCCGAGGCTTATGAGCTGAGGGGCGGTGTTCATATGCTTTGGCAAACATTTTGTATAAAAATAAAAAAAATAAAAAATTCTGGCAATGATTTATTCATCCACATCGATTGATGTGAATGGAGAAATCGGGTTTGCCAGGGCATACGAGCTGAGTGGGTTTGGATGTTGGGCGGAGCTCCTATGTCCTGGCAGACACCTTTCCCCTCCTTTTTTTTTTTGCACATTTTTTGGCAGAGATTTTTTCATCCACATTGATCGATGCGAATGAAGAAATCTGTGCCGTTCATTTTTTCTTTCAGCCCAGGGGCTGAACGAAAAAATCTCATTACCCGTATGCTCAATATAAGGAGAATAGCAGAAACTCCTAATTCTGGCCATACATGTAATGATTGCAGAGACCCTCAAATGCCAGGGCAGTACAAACACCCCACAAATGACCCCATTTTGGAAAGAAGACACCCCAAGGTATTCGCTGAGGGGCATATTGAGTCCATGAAAGATTGAACTTTTTGTCCCAAGTTAGCGGAAAGGGAGACTTTGAGAAAAAAAAAAAAAAAAAAAACAATTTCCGCTAACTTGTGCCAAAAAAAAAAATCTTCTATGAACTCGCAATGTCCCTCACAGAATACCTTGGGGTGTCTTCTTTCCAAAATGGGGTCACATGTGGGGTATTTATACTGCCCTGGCATTTTAGGGGCCCTAAAGCGTGAGAAGAAGTCTGGAATCCAAATGTCTAAAAATGCCCTCCTAAAAGGTACTCATTGGAATTTGGGCCCCTTTGAGCACCTAGGCTGCAAAAAAGTGTCACACATGTGGTATCGCCGTACTCAAGAGAAGTTGGGCGATGTGTTTTGGGGTGTCTTTTTACATATACCCATGCTGGGTGAGAGAAATATCTCTGTAAAATTACAACTTTGTATAAAAAAAATGGGAAAAGTTGAATTTTACAGAGATATTTCTCTCACCCAGCATGGGTATATGTAAAAATACACCCCAAAACACATTGCCCTACTTCTTCTGAGTACGGCGATACCACATGTGTGACACTTTTTTGCAGCCTAGGTGCGCAAAGGGGCCCAAATTCTAAAGAGCAATTTTAAGATTTCACAGGGCATTTTTTACGCATTTGGATTTCAAATTACTTCTCACGCTTTAGGTCCCCTAAAATGCCAGGGCAGTATAAATACCCCACAAGTGACCCCATTTTGGAAAGAAGACACCCCAAGGTATTTCGTGAGGGGCATAGCGAGTTCATGTAAAATTTTATTTTTTGTCACAAGTTAGTGGAATATGAGACTTTGTAAGAAAAAATAAAATAAAAAATACATCATTTTCCGCTAACTTGTGCAAAAAAAAAATAATTCGAGGAACTCGCCAAGCCCCTCACGGAATACCTTGGGGTGTCTTTATTCCAAAATGGGGTCACTTGTTGGGTATTTATACTGCCCTGGCATTTTAGGGGACCTAAAGCGTGAGAAGTAATTTGGAATCTAAATGCGTAAAAAATGCCCTGTGAAATCCTAAAGGTGCTCTTTAGAATTTGGGCCCCTTTGCGCACCTAGGCTGCAAAAAAGTGTCACACATGTGGTATCGCCGTACTCAGGAGAAGTTGGGCAATGTGTTTTGGGGTGTCTTTTTACATATACCCATGCTGGGTGAGAGAAATATCTCTGTAAAATGACAACTTTGTATAAAAAAAATGGGAAAAGTTGACTTTTACAGAGATATTTCTCTCACCCAGCATGGGTATATGTAAAAATACACCCCAAAACACATTGCCCTACTTCTTCTGAGTATGGCGATACCACATGTGTGACACTTTTTTGCAGCCTAGGTGAGCAAAGGGGCCCAAATTCTAAAGAGCACCTTTAGGATTTCACAGGGCATTTTTTATGCATTTGGATTCCAAATTACTTCTCACGCTTTAGGTCCCCTAAAATGCCAGGGCAGTATAAATACCCCACAAGTGACCCCATTTTGTAAAGAAGAAACCCCAAGGTATTTCGTGAGGGGCATGGCGAGTTCATGTAAAATTTTATTTTTTGTCACAAGTTAGTGGAATATGAGACTTTATAAGAAAAGAAAAAAAAATACATAATTTTCTGCTAACTTGTGCCAAAAAAAAAAAATTCTAGGAACTCGTCATGCCCCTCACGGAATACCTTGGGGTGTCTTCTTTCCAAAATGGGGTCACTTGTTGGGTATTCATACTATCCTGGCATTCTAGCACCTCAAGAAACATGACAGGTGCTCAGAAAGTCAGAGCTGCTTCAAAATGCAGAAATTCACATTTTTGTACCATAGTTTGTAAACGCTATAACTTTTGCGCAAACCAATAAATATACACTTATTGGATTATTTTTTTATCAAAGACACGTAGCACAATAAATTCTGACACAAACTTGTATAGAAATGTAATTATATTTGAACAATTTAACCAGATAAAGTTAAAAATACACTTTTCTTGAGAAAATTGCGGCCTATTTTGATTAATATCGGAAAAATTAAAAATCTTAGCAGCAATCAAATACCACCACAAGAAAGCTATATTTTTGAGAAGAAAAGGAGGTAAAATTCATTTGGGTGCCAAGTTGCATGACCGAGCAATAAACCGTTAAAGTTGTGAAGTGCCGATTTGTAAAAAAGGGCCTGGTCACTAGGGGGGTATAAACCTGTGGTCCTTAAGTGGTTAAGCTTGAAATGTTGTTATTCAAAGATGACTTGTGGCAGGTCCTGGATACACACAGACCCAAAGAATGGGACAGAAAAAACAGGCAAGCAAAAGCAGTCATAAGCCTGTTAGTGGAGGATGATCAACTCATTCATATAAGGAAAGAAAACACTGCTAAAGATATGTGGACTGCATTACAAAAACTGCATGAACGTGCAAGCCTAAACAGTAAACTATATCTGCTGCGCAAACTGTATAAGATGAGGCTGGAAAAAGGGCAGGAACTGGGTGAACATGTAAAGGCTGTGCTAGAGATTGTGGACCAGCTGTGTGCAATAGGTGAAGAAATTAAAAACAATCATGTAGTAGCATTACTGCTATGCAGCCTTCCAGAATCATACAGTGCCCTTATAAAACTGAAACTGAACTGACGCTAGAATATGTTAAGGGAAAATTAATTGATGAATACAGCAGAAGAAAGGAAAATCGGCATAGTGAAGAGAACGAGAGATCAGAGGCAACTCTGAAGATGCATGAAGGCATAAGACAAAGCAAATAAACCATGGTATGTTTTCGCTGCGAAAAGGCCGGTCACCTAAAAAAGAACTGTTCAATCTGGAAAGCTGAGCAGCGAAAGCGGGAGCTACCCACAAGAGAAAGAGCTAAAGCGGTCATGAAAGATAATGAAAGAGCATCATGGATGGGTACTTTTAAAGTGACTCAGAATAGTACCTCACACGGATGCTACATTGATTCAGGGGCAACAAGTCACATGACAAGCGACGAGCCATTCTTCATAGAAATTGATTTTAGTGTAAAAGACAAAGTCTTCCTAGCAAATGGGGAAAGTATTCCTTCTGAAGGTAATGGTCAGGGGTTTCTGAACTGCAAAACGCCATCAGGGGCAAGCAGAGCATCCTTGTAAAGAATGTTCTGTATGTTCCAAGCCTAGAAGGAAGCCTCCTATCAGTTAAAACCATTGCAAGCAATGGACTCACAGTCCAGTTCAGAGGTAATGAATGCACGATTTAAAATGGAAAGAAAATTCTAGCAAGAGGAAGGTTAAATGAACATCTCTACAAACTCGTCACTAAAAATGAGAAGGCCAAAGCGGCAACTCATAACCCACATGACAAGTACATCCACCTGTGGCATAGAAGATTGGGGCATCATAACCCAGAAGCTATTAAGGACTTTGCAAAGAGAGGTCTATCAGAAGACATGAAAATCGCAGGTGGAACCTAAATAACAGGCAACCTGTGGCCAGCAGGCTGCCTGTTTAAATACTGACTAGCAGGGGTCATGTGACGTGGCAATGCTCAGGCTTAATCTGGTTGCTGGGGGAACAGAGGACGCCGGCCGCATTGAGGAGACGTGCACGACCGGGTCCATCCCGCCCCCCATCACCTAGGAGACGAGGACGCTGCATGCGTCCTCGCTCCTGCACAGAGGCGGAGAGTAAGCACATCGCCGGCGCCCCGTTACAGAACTGATATACAGTGATGTGTGCGGACCAATGAAAACCACCGCACCCGGCGGGAACAGATATTTACTGAATTTCATTGACGATTATTCCAGGTACACAGGTACACAATAACGTATCTAATAAAGCACAAAAGTGAGACATTAGAAAAACTTCAAGAGTTTGTAGCTATGACAAGCAACAAGTTTCAAAGGAAACCTGGAATAGTACGCACTGACAATGGAGGGGAATATACAGTACAGACCAAAAGTTTGGACACACCTTCTCATTCAAAGAGTTTTCTTTATTTTCATGACTATGAAGACATCAAAACTATGAATTAACACATGTGGAATTATATACATAACAAACAAGTGTGAAACAACTGAAAATATGTCATATTCTAGGTTCTTCAAAGTAGCCACCTTTTGCTTTGATTACTGCTTTGCACACCCTTGGCATTCTCTTGATGAGCTTCAAGAGGTAGTCCCCTGAAATGGTCTTCCAACAGTCTTGAAGGAGTTCCCAGAGATGCTTAGCACTTGTTGGCCCTTTTGCCTTCACTCTGCGGTCCAGCTCACCCCAAACCATCTCGTTTGGGTTCAGGTCCGGTGACTGTGGAGGCCAGGTCATCTGGCGCAGCACCCCATCACTCTCCTTCATGGTCAAATAGCCCTTACTTTCAAAGTTTTCCCAATTTTTCGGCTGACTGACTGACCTTCATTTTTTAAAGTAATGATGGCCACTCGTTTTTCTTTACTTAGCTGCTTTTTTCTTGCCATAATACAAATTCTAACAGTCTATTCAGTAGGACTATCAGCTGTGTATCCACCTGACTTCTCCTCAACGCAACTGATGGTCCCAACCCCATTTATAAGGCAAGAAATCCCACTTATTAAACCTGACAGGGCACACCTGTGAAGTGAAAACCATTTCAGGGGACTACCTTTTGAAGCTCATCAAGAGAATGCAAGAGTGTGCAAAGCAGTAATCAAAGCAAAAGGTGGCTACTTTGAAGAACCTAGAATATGACATATTTTCAGTTGTTTCACACTTGTTTGTTATGTATATAATTCCACATGTGTTAATTCATAGTTTTGATGCCTTCATAGTCATGAAAATAAAGAAAACTCTTTGAATGAGAAGGTGTGTCCAAACTTATGGTCTGTACTGTATGAGTACAGCGATGGAATGATACCTAAAGAAACAAGGTATTATACACCAAACAACTGTACCATACACTCCTGAGCAAAACGGCGTAGCAGAAAGAAAGAATCACACTCTTGTAGAAATGACCAGATGTATGATTTTAGACGCTGCCTTACCTAACAAATACTGGGGAGAAGCGATAATGACTGCAACATACCTACAAAACAGACTCCCATCAAAAGCTATTGAGAGTACACCATATGAAATGTGGAATGGATCAAAACCTAACATAGGGCACATAAGAGTGTTTGGCTGTAAAGCATATGCCTACATTCCAAGCGAGAAAAGTTGGAGAGCAAAGCCATAGAAGGCATTCTGGTGGGCTACAGTGAGCAGAGTAAGGGATATAGAATCCTTTGTCCAAACACCAACAAGGTCACAGTAAGCCGCAGTGTTTATTTTGATGAAAGCAAAGCACCAGATAATACAATTCTTGAAAAATGTGGAGAGGATTTGCGCACAGAATCAGCAAGAAACACTGACCCATGCGAAGCAGAACAAGAGCCAGAACAAGAAGTGGAACTTACAATCAATGAGCCAGTAGAACCCACTGAACAACAAGAAATCAGAAGATCCTCTCTGATGACAAAAGGGATACCACCCCAAAGGTTATCATACGCTGCTAAAACACATCAAACACAGGAGACAACATCCTGGGAAGACATAGAAACTTTGCAGAGAAGGGAAGCCGATCAGTGGAGAAAGGCAGCTGAAGAAGAAATAAAATCACTTCAAGAAAATAAAACTTGGTCACTAACAGAACTCCCTCCTGGTCGCAAAACTATCGGAAGCAAATGGACTTTTAAAGTGAAATATGATGCAGAAGGAAACCTCTATAGATACAAAGCAAGATTAGTTGCCAAGGGATACTCCCAGAAATTTGGAGAAGATTACGATGAGACATTTGCTCCAGTTGTGAAACATTCCACCATAAGAACACTCCTTAGCATTGCTGCCGGAAAGGGAATGCAAGTGAAGCACCTAGACGTCAAAACTGTATGGAGACATCAAGGAGGATCTATACATGGAACAGCCACCAGGATTTGAGAAGGAAAAGAACCTTGTATGCAAACTGCAAAAGAGCATCTATGGGCTCAAGCAAGCGGCAAGAGTGTGGAATGAAAAAGAACGAAATACTCACAAAAGAAGGATTCTCAAGAAGTAAAGCAGATCTATGTCTGTATTCAAAGAATCAAGAGAACAAATGGACATACATCCTAATTTACGTTGACATCTAGACGTGTTTTGAACAAGAAAGGGACTATGACCAAATAGTTCACAAACTGAAACAAAATTTTGCAATTAAAGAGTTGGGGAACATTACTCAGTACCTAGGAATTCAAATAGAGCGGGAAGAGGATGGAAGCTATCTTTTTAACCAAAGTCAGAAAATTACAGAAATATTAGAACAGTTTCACATGCAAGATGCAAAGGAAGTGAGAACACCAATGGAACCAGATTATCCAGAAAGCAATGGAACAGAAAACTTGTTACCTAACAATGATTATTACCGCAGGGCAATCGGAAAATTGCTATATATCGCCACAATGACAAGACCAGACATCGCCATAGCAGTGGGAATACTTTGCAGGAAAGTCGCAACACCGTCTCAACGTGACTGGAACGCAGTAAAAAGAGTAATGCAGTACCTAAAGGGAACAAATCGGATGAATCTGCGACTTCCAGCATCGTCAACCCAAAACTGATTGGATATGTGGACGACGATTGGGCTGGAGACACCACTAACCGCAAAGCTATAAGTGGTTACATCTTCCAGTATGGACAAGGAACCATAAGCTGGTCTAGTCGGAAATAAGTGACTGTTGCACTCTTCAACTGAAGCGGAATACATAGCAGCAACACATGCATGTCAAGAAGCCATTTTGATTCGTCAACTTCTACTAGACATGGGACTGAATATGTCATAACCCACACCCATCTCTGAAGACAATCAGCTTACAGTATTGTGTATTATTATCACTTGACCAGTAGATGGTGCTGTACATTAATGTTACCAATTGTGTATATCTGTAAAATTTGTTGGTTTCTCTCTTTCTCTCTTTATACTAAGATGGCTGCTGTTACAGTTTGTTGAAATGTTTTGTATGTTTGGAACCTAATCCACACAAGTAAACCAAGTTCTGCCTCATCACAAGCTACTAGTGTCTTCTCTAATACATAACCAACAGTTTCCACTGTAGGACCACCACAGGGTGTCTTCATATACGACGTAGCTCCCAATTACCATACCAGTTAAATCTGCTCTCCAAAAGCCATATGGTGCTCCTTCCACTCTAAAGCCTGCTGTGTGCCCATACTTCAGTTTTTGAGTGCATATGGGGTGTTACTGTAAACTCCAGATACAGGGTAATAGATTTTGAGTTTTGTTTGGCTGTTAACCCTTGATGTGTTGCAGAAAACATAGATTAACATTTAAAATCTGCAAAAAAAAAAGTGAAATTTTGAAATTTCATTCCCATTTTCCTTTAACTCTCGTGGGGCACCTAAAGGGTTAACAACATTTGTAAAATCTGTTTTGAATAGCTTGAGGGGTGTAGTTTCTAAAAGTTGGTGATTTATGGGTGGTTTCTAATATGTAAGACCCAGAAAGTGACTTTATAACTGAACTGGTCCTGAAAATCTTGGGTTTTGGAAGTTTTCTTAAAAATTTTAAGATTTGCTTCTAAACTTCTAAGCCTTCTAACGTCCCAAAAAAATGTAATGTAATTTTCAAAATGATCCAAACATGAAGTAGGCATATGGGGAATGTAAAGTAATAACTATTTTTGTAGGTATTACTTTCTATTATAAAAGTAGAGAAATTGAAATTTGCTAATTTGCAAATTTTTCAAAATATTTGGTAAATTTGGTATTTTTTTATAAATAAAAATGAAATATTTTGACTCTATTTTACCACTGTCATGAAGTACAATATGTGATGAGAAAACAATCTCAGAATGGCTTGGATAAGTAAAATCGTTTTAAAGTTATTACTAAATAAAGTGACACATGTCAGATTTGCTAAAAATGGCCTGTCCTTAAGGTGAAAAATGGCAGGGTCCTTAAGGGGTTAAGGGCAACTGTATGTGATCCCAGTTTGACCAACAGCCCAGTGAATACTTTCCAGTATTGACAAGAGATTTATTTCTCCTGTGTGGCTAACATCCTGTGAACTACAGGATTACATGGCAACACAAGTCCACACAGCACAAGCTGGTTGACAATACCCCACAAATAAACATCGCGACAATAGCAAACATTAAAATGAGGGCGTGGGGGGAGGGCGGTAATATAGCTCTTCTTTTTCAGACTGGCAGCTGATACCCTGATCACTGGAGATATAAAGGGAACCATTTTCCTGCCAAAGGCCCAATCCTCCAATAGAAGTGCCTAATTCTTCCTGCCATTGCAATAAACACCCCTCAGTTGCCCCCAGCAACAGCATGGCAATGGGTGGAAGATCTCAGAACCAGCTCATATTGCCATACAGCTGCCGTACAGGTGGTGGTGGGGGAAGAGAAACCATACACAAACATATAATATTAACCCCTCTCAGGGAGTGTGCTGCCATTTGTCCCCCAAACAATGCTGCTCTGGGGGACCCTTTCATTGACGGCTAAGAAATCCCTCCTAGCATCTCTGACGCATCCTTCCTCCTCACAAAGCTTTACCCTCCCAATTTCTCTGTATGTTCCTATACATACATGGATGTATATGTGAATGTGATTCTTTATCATTATAATATTAAAATAATGATTTAGCTAAGAAGAAAAGAAGCCTAAGGCCTGTTTGACATTTGTGTTCTGTAGATCCGGCAGGCTCTTCCAGTCGGGAATACCCTGCCAGATCCGTCACTGCCGGGCGCTACCAGAATTTTGCCTGGCCCCATTCACTATAATCACGGCTGTCTTTAGTATTGATATGACCCTGGACAAGAATTTACTTGGGCCCCCTGAATTCCACCTTCCCACACCCTACCATGCATTGCGCTGAGGCGTGAAACGACCGTCGCCACGATCCTTGTTGCCTGCGCTATGCCAAGTCCGCTCCATGTCTGCAACAATAATGTTTAATGTCTGCAATAATGATGTCTGAATAAAGAAGCTCCATTTTTATCGAGTGCCGCCTACATTTGTTTTCTCCTTCGTGACATAAGTTGTGATTTGGAGGCAGAGCACCATCTGTAGTGAGGAAAACCTGGCATTGGAGGTTTGTTGTGTCTTGGGAGAAAGTTTTGGGCAGTGCCACCATGTTGTGCTCATTAGAAAATGTGACTTTCTTAATTCAGACATTAGTGCCAGCCGCACCACAGATCATCCAACGCCACCCCCCAACCCCCCCTCCTCCCCAGTTATGAAGCCGGTGTGTGCATTATCCATTCTTTCTTTCTGAATTCAGAGTTACTGCCGGCCGCACCACAGATTCCCCAATCATTGCCCTCCCCTCGAGGTGAAGCCGGTGTATGCATACATTGACAAAAAAAACAACTACTTAACTACTGCTAACTACTTCTTCCGCTCCGTACTTGCGGGCTACCCAGGCGTGAGTTCGTTTGCGCAATCCTGCCGGTGTGTGCTCTCGCGAGACCCGCCGCGAGAGTTCACAGGTCTCGCGGGATTGCGCAACGAACTCACGCCTGGGCAGCCCGCAAGTACTGAGCGTAAGAAGTAGTTAGAGGTAGTTAAGTAGGTTTGCTAACATTGAGCGCAGCGCAGCTGCACTTATCGTATAGGGAGGGCCCGCCGCCACACTTAAAAAAAAGAATTTGCGGGGCTGCGGGCCCTCCCCGCCAGTCGCGCAGTGGCCAGCGGGGCTCAAGAGGCAGCTGCCTTGGGCCCCCCAGGAGCAACTGGGCCCGGGGCAGCTGCCCCTTTTGCCCTGCATTAAAGACGGCCCTGACTATAATGTGGACTGTTAGAGATCTGGCCGTAACCTGGCAAATATGCAGAGAATCGGCATCCAGATCTCCTCTGGTCCTCATTATAGTGAATGGGACCGTCGGGCATCAGCTAGCATCCAGCCTGCCAGAGATGCATAATGCAGATGTAAAACAGGACTAATCCAGAGGCAATAAACGGAGTTTGGAGTTTACTTTTATCTATTCAAAGTCAATGTGCAATGAGTACTGACAGGAAGAAACTAACATTATAGAAATAGAAAATAAAACATGTTGGGTGTAATGAAAATAGGTCAGTAATGTAAGGAATTTCACATGCATCGTTGGGGGATATGACAATGACATTAAAATGATCTACACCAGAGAGGACAGAAAACATTGATGTAATAAAACAATCAGTATAGTTATGAAAAAGTCGGATTGGTTGCTTTTTCTGGCGAATCCAAGAAAGGAGAATCATACTTGTACTTGGCAGGATATGAAATGTGCCAACGTCAGATGACAAAGAAAACTCCTAGTTAAGTGGTGATAAGGGAAAGACAAATATGTGCACTGGCCTTATATCTTGAACTAGATTGCTGGATGATGACTTCATATGGACTACCAAGTAGATCTCTCATGCTCTCTCATGTATTACCTCTTATGGTTGGTTCAAAAGTTATGCAATTAGCTCGGATTTCAGAGAAGTAATGCAAAATTTCATTTTTCGTATACACTTCAATAGTATGATTTTAGGGTTGGATCAACCAGTATCACTGTGTTAAAGGATAATATATGGATTGGAAAAATTAACATTTATCACAGAGGGAAAAAAACGCACAAGTAAAACTTAAAGGGATTGTCTCACTTCAGTGGAATTTATCATGCAGAGAAAGTTAATACAAGTCACTTACTAATATACTGTTATTTTCCATATTGCTTCCTTTGCTGGCTGGATTTATTTTTCCATCACATTATACACTGCTCATTTCCATTGTTACGACCACCCTGCAATCCAACAACAGTGGACGTGCTTGCATACTATAGGAAAAAACATCGGCCTCTCTGGTGGCTGGGACTGTGGGAGCACACATAGGCTGGTGCTTTTTCCTATAGTGTGCAAGCACGACCACTGCTGATGGATTGCAGGGTGGTCGTAACCATGGAAATGAGTAGTGTATAATGTGATGGAAAAATTGATCTAGCCAGCAAAGGAAACAATATGGATAATAACAATACATTAGTAAGTGGCTTGTATTAACTTTCTCTACATGATAAATGCTATTTGATGAAATTAGACAACCCCTTTAACTTTTAATATATAGACAGGCAGGCTCAGAACCATGGAATCTGGATTTCAGTAATTGGTAGTAATTCATGCACATTCTGGTAGTACCATATACTTCAGCACCGTTTCCATCAGATGATATTAATAAGGTTTAGATGAGAATTAATAGTCCAGTGAGATAAAAAAAAAATCCTCAACAAAACAGAAAAAAGGGGGCTCTGCTAAGGGAAGTAGGTTGGGAGAATTATCCCAACACTAAAATTCTTGCATAAAAGCAGAGCACTCACCCTGAATGATGCGACACCACTTATCTATAGCTTTCCCTGAGGACTTTTTAACCATAACAAGATCCCAAGGCATTTAGGTAAAAAGAGGTTTGTCAGGGGAGAACCCAAGTTCTCAAGGTTAAAGTTATAGGGACCTAAAGAACATTAGACACGGCATGACTGTGCCGGATCAGATATGTACATTTCATATCATGATGCTGCTGATATATTTTATACTATTTTTTTCACTGCCTTCAATGATATCACTGATTACCCTGCCCTGAGCCCAGTGACACAGAAAAATTACTTTAATCGTCTGTTAGTTAGGTGGGCGTCATGTCTATTTTGTGCAAGTTCAGTGCACCAGCACTGCATATGTGCCAGGGACAATAATTTAACCCTAATCTTGTAGTTCAGTGGGAAACATATACCCATTTTTTAAGTGCACCTGCACTGCATATGTGCCAGGGACAATAATTTAACCCTATTCTTGTAGTTCAGTGGGAAACATATACCCATTTTTTAAGTGCACCTGCACTGCATATGTGCCAGGGACAATAATTTAACCCTATTCTTGTAGTTCAGTGGGAAACATATACCCATTTTTTAAGTGCACCTGCACTGCATATGTGCCAGGGGAAGGCAAAATAATATAGGGAATGAGTTCAGGGACCCAGGGGGTGACATATTAATTATTTTTTTCTGTAAAGTACAATCCAAGTAAATCCATCTATTAGATTCTGTGGGGAGAAATTTAAATTTTTTTTGCTAAAAAGTACATTTGTGACCAATACAAGCGTTAAATACCGCTGTTATATTCTGGGTTTAAAAAACACCCATTTTGTGCAAGACCCTACATTTGTGGCCTTTGCTGCATTTGTGACAGTACAATACAAGCGTTGAATACTGCTGTTATATTCTGGTTTTAAAAAAAATACGCATTTTGTGCAAGGCACTACACTGTTTGGAGACTGTTTGCTGTTTCAGGTTTCACCTCAGGCAGCAGAAAGGCTAGGTGCACCCCTGACTGTGCTCCCAAATCAATTATCACTGTGAATACTTATAGTAATCACTTTGGGTTATATGTTTTATTTGCATATTGCCTTTTTAACCCTTGCACAGCTAACATTGTATTAAAGTGCAGAAAGTAGGTAGAACTCTAGAAAAACATGGGGCACTATCCCTTTGTGGCACAAAATGGAAAGAAAAAACAATCACTATATAAACCATATAAAACCACTGTTTATATTTCCATTTTACAACCATGCTGTAAATAGTTAAGCCTTCAAGAATACATTTAAGGAAGAATTTAGACAGATCTCCTCATTGCTCACTGACTGGCTTCTGTCCAACCTGATGCTGTGTGAACTCCCGGATATGGGCTCTGCATAATGTTATTTGTATTGGAGTGACAAGGTAAAAGCACAGTGCATTGTGGGATTCTGCATTGCTTCACTTGGCACCTCTGACATTCAGATAACATTAATGTCCCAGCATTACCTCTCAGCTTTTATTGCAGAAATGAATTATATACCCTACTGTTATCTAAATCCCATTTTTATTCTTCTAAAACATTTCTTACAGGTGGAAAATCAAACGTTAAAAGCTTCATTCTGTGAATTATTGCTTTTTCCGTACATTTGTAAAGAACATTGTGTTTTCCACAGGTAGCTGCTTTATCATTTCCCCCTGTTCCAACACGTCCCAGGGCGCAGTTGGCTGTGAGTTACAGTAAAACTCGCCATGCTCGTAATACTTAGCTAAACAACGTAAACCTCTTGCTCAGACACGTTGCTTCCTCCATAATATGACAATGGAATAAAAAAGGTGGCGTATTGGGTTCCCACCTTGCACCTAGCTTCCGATTCGACTTGTGTCCCTATACACTGATAGGCAAGCCCGTTGCTATGGGCTAGGCGCGGCTTTTTAATGTTCAGTTGCATTGATTATACTTCCAGGATCTTCAAATAGAACAAAGGAACAAGCATGATGAAATCAATTATGTCCTATGCTCCGATCACAGATTTATAAATCTCTTTTTAAGCAGTCTAATACTTTATTTGCTTCAGCAGCTGCTGATTGATATTAATCTCATTCCAACGTTTGACGTATATGTACATCATAATGCTGTAGGGGGTGATAACTTCATACACTGCTGTGGTACATAGCTGACACCCGCCTGCAATAACCGATATCGGAGATAACTTAGGTTTCCCTTAGATGCCGCAGTCAATAACTACCCTGGCATCTGAGTGTTTAAAAAGGGGAGAAGTCTCCCTCTGTGTCTTGATTTCCTCCCCCCTTGCAATGTGGAAACAGGGTGCGATGTGGTTATCATGGCAACCAGGGGCCTACTGAAGACCAACAGGCCTGCCATCTTACGCTCCTATTACACCCTACCACTGGAAAATAAAATCAGAATATGGTGACACAAAAAATTTGTTTTATAGTAAAATATACCCCAAAAAATGTGAATTTGTAATGGCTTTGATATCACACTGACCTGTAAAATAAAGTTATTCTGTCATTTATAACATACAGTAAAAACAAACAAATGTAATATAATATTAATATAATTTATTTAATATAATAATTCTTCATGACTGAAGATAGCAGGAATGCAAGAAAACTAGAACTCACCAAAAGATGACAGTAACCATATAATGATGCAAAATGGATGATGGCCATAATGGTTGATGACAGTAAGGTAATGGAGCAGACAGAGGATGATAACCAGAGATGTACAAAGAGTAAACAATTGGTCCTAACTAACTTTCCCTGTACCTTTCCCTAGATCTAGCCCTGAACACTGGCCCCAACACCACTGACACTCACTTTCCGAACGGAAAACCCTAATCTGCAATACTGATCGTAACCCAACGACAGGAGAAACAAGAAACCCAGCATGAGCAGAGCTGAACTAGATGCAAAGGCAAGACAGGTTCAAACAAGCCCCCCAAAAAAAAACTACTACACTGAGAAGCAAGGGATAGAATTAAAAAAACAGAACTGCACTAATAAGAATTAAATTAAGCAAAATAGCATTAAAAAAAAAAAAAGAAAATAAAAAGCAGATGACGGGGAATGCTCTAGAATTAAGAAGTAATCAATCCGACTTTGGGAGTTCCATATGCCAGAAAATAAATCTATGCCAACAGGGAGCTAGTGCAGATTTTAGGTGTAATGCCACATATTGGTAAATGTGTGAGGCCATAGGTAAGCCACCCGCAGACCTCCCCCTCCTGTCCACTTTTTTTTTTAAACAGTAAGGGTGGAAAAGACGGGAGTAAAAGTCACAAACTTTTTGCAAAACAGTGCTTGTGTGAAACTTTGTGACTTTTGTATACTACATAATTGGAGTAAACTAATGATACATCCCCAGCACAGAGCTTACTTTATAATGAGAAACCCATTGCAGAAGTCAGAGATAGTTAGAGAAAGGCTAACCAATCAGGAGCCCCTTATCCCTACAAAAATTTTGTTAAATTACCCTAATGAGGGAAAAGTCACAAAGTTTGGGCAAAACGGCACTTACATCAAACTTTGCCACTTTTGTTTACCACAAAACTGAAGTACACTAATGATATATTCCAACCACAGTGCTTATGCTATAGACAGTAACCAACTGCAGAAGCCAGAAATATTTAAAGAAGGGCCAACCAATCAGAAATTCCTTTTCAAACGAGCCTGGACTGCAGCAGAGAGGTCAGTTGACCCACATTAATGGATCAGCTGTGAGATAGTTGCATAACAACCATTCAAAATGTATTCATTTTAAATCCAGTTGTTTTCACTCACCAGCTTCTGCCCACTTATCTCATATTGCGGACTTATGCAGAGGATAGGTGATTAATACCTAAAAGCTGAAATATCCTTCTAAGTTTCAATAATATCAGAGTGTAAAAATTCAGGCAAGCTAACAATGTTAAGATATCAAAAGATATTATGTAATGAACATGCACAGAACCACAGCAAGGCGTGTTTGACGTGCAATCTTAAGTATTTACACAAACTGGTAGACAGATTTCATTGCCACGGCTGTGAACCTCCACACCCTGAGTATAAGTGCAAATTATGCACAAAGATTTATTCTTGTGGGTCAAGCATTAAAACCATATAGCGAAAACATATATTGTGTGTGTGCACGTGTGTATTTGCATGTGTCTGCATCTGCTGGTTAATGCAGACTTTTAATCAGACCATCAAGCAGCAGACAGATGGGGTCATGACAGAGGCATTGGTTACCTTCCGCTCAACCCCTGTAATACTTACCTGACCTTTTGGATGCTTTCCACACTAAAACCTCCATAAATAACTAAGACCCCAATAAAACACAGTCACCAGGGTTGGATTTTATCGGCCACAGCAGCCGTTTTATTACCATGAAATATAAACCTTTTACTTAGCATATGCACAATACCAATTTTCCATATGTATAACATATCATTAATTATGGGGGAAGTCCTTGAAGCCCCAAATAATGAGTTACCCCATCCGGGGTGAGCCATCTTGCCTCCAGCCGATGAGCACCAGCTCGGAGGCACCACTGATGGCCCCCACACTCTGCCACAACCAACCATTGGAGTCCAGCCCCAACCTTGGAGCCCTCCCATCATCCCCACCTGAGAATTTTCCAACTTCAAGGACCTCCCACCTCCACTGCCGCCGTTACAAATTGCCGCTACCACCATCTCTGTGCCCGATAAAACTATTGGTTTTACATGAGGCTGTTTGAATATCTGAGAATCTACTCATCTTTTAGGATTTTCACACACTAGCCCATAGTTGTCACAGTCATGTCTGTGGACAGAAGTATTGAACAAGTACAATATGTCACATTTAGATTTGGCTACCAATAACCAGAAGGGAGCTTGCATAAATTCCCATGCTTCCCACCAACCATATTCAGATGAATGGGGCTGATTTTCAGTCGCAGAAATTTTCTGCAACAAAATCTGGCACGAGTGAAGGCACCCTAAACTGCTTCTCAAATGAGCAGGATCTAGAGAATCTTGTTGCTCAGGCAAAGTGCAGCAGTTCTGAGCAAGCTGAGCACTGACCGGTTGACATACATATTCCCTTTAAAGGGTTTCTACCATCAGATTTTGCCATATGCAGCTGACTGACACTAGCGTTGTGCTAGTGTCAGCAGTACATAACAGTCTTCTTTGTTCACTTCTGTCTGCGGCCGTTCACCTAAAAAACGTACTTTTATCCATATGCTAATGAGCATATGTGGGCGTCGATTCAGCACCTAGAGGCTCCGTCTACTGACCATTTTTGCCGCCCATGTAGTTCTTCTAGCCCGCCCCGCTCCTCTAGATTGACGTACGATTTGCCTGTGTTGTGGCAGGCCAAGGGTGAGCCACGTGATGATCGTTGCCTCGTGTTCAGGTGAATGACGTCGACGGAGGAAAATTACAGAAGTCTGAGTATAGCTCAAAACCTTGTCAGGAACCCAACATTAAAGTGTCCTGGACCCTTTATTTATACACAGTTCAAAGGGTGTAACCCCTCAAAGTAAAACATGATTGGTTTACAACTCTGGTGTGAGTTCAAAGGTCTCTCCTTTGAGGCAGTCATATAGTGGCTGCATCATCTGTGAGCAATCCTTAATCCAGGGGTGACAGTAACTGACAAGTCCAATAAAGGCACGGAGAGCCCTTGGAGTTCTTGGCAGGGGGTGCTGCTGTATAGCAGTAACCCTCTCAGTTGTGAGGTGTTTGGTACCTGGAGAAATACAGTGACCTAGGAAAATCACAGTAGATGTACAAAGTTTCAGCTTCTCCTTGGAGGCTTTACAACCATTTTCAGCAAGGAAAATAAAGCAAAGATAAAGTTTCTTCATTACACTGTTCAGAGCTGTGGCAACAAAGCAACAGATCATCAATATATTGTGAAAGAACAGTGTCCGGATAGGCCGGCTGCCAGGACTGCAACACAGAATGTAAAGCAGTAGAGAAAATATATCTGAGCTTACCAACACACGTGTGACAATAGATAAGGCATCATGAATGTTACGTTTAACAGGCTTTGTTAGTGGGAGTTTAACAGACGTTCCCTCAACCCCTTGACATATAAATGTAATTTGAGGAGATAAGCTCCTCAGCACATATTTTTCTTGTATTATGGTATGGGCTGCTCCTGTGTCTACCAAAAAATCAATTGAATTCCCCGTGTCCTCACATTTGGATGTGATAATTAGTTGTGGACCTGGGGTTGTGTCAAGGGGGTAATTAATGTTGAGGGAACTCACAGGATTGCCATCCCTTCATTGAGAGGTCCGGGCAGTAGCCTGACCTCTCCGGGGACATTTGACTGAGTAATGCCACTTTTTCCCA
This sequence comes from Bufo bufo, assembly GCF_905171765.1. NCBI lineage: Eukaryota > Metazoa > Chordata > Amphibia > Anura > Bufonidae > Bufo > Bufo bufo. The sequence goes on from NC_053389.1 coordinate 583,366,334, forward strand.
CAATTCCAGAATGTTACTTGGTCCCAGTTACGTGGAGACTGATCCCCACCTGGTACCCTTTCCTGAAACCTGCCCTTAGGTTTAAAGGGTTGGTTAGCCATTATTGGCTTCTTTTGTTTTTTTTTTGTAAGTCTAGCTCAGCTCCCTTTGCTACGGCCACTAGGTCAGGGAACCGGCAGGTCCGTCAATCAGGTGTGAGCCTTCTCTACAGCATCCTGTATGGGTGCTTTTAATCCAGACATGAATGTATGTTTTAGTAGTCTCATGTCCTTACTGTCTCCTGTCTCATACCCATAGTCAAGCCAGAGCTGTTCTAAAGCTGTGGCATAGTCAGCTACAGTCTGCTTAGCGTCTTGTGTTTGCATCATAAAAGTGTCAGTCTGATTGTCCTGTTGCTCTTTTACCCAGGGTTTAAGGGCCATGATAACTTCCTGGCCTGACTGGTCTGTGGCCTTATCCACAGGGACAGCACCAGGGGCCTTTGCCATCTTTTGATTCTTAAGTAATTCCCCTCCTTTAGTCTCTAGAAGACTCTCCAGATCCGCCCAAGTGGCTTTACATGTGTGGTCTGGATACTTTCCAATTTACAAAGGAAAGTACTGGGGACAGTACGGGGGTCTGGCAAAGTGTTACACATAGCCAGCAACTCACTAGGAGTCCATGGCCTATAACCTCATAATCACGTGTTTCCAGTTGCCCAGCTTTTACTGTGGGGAGGGTCTTATTGACTAATGGGTATAAGCCCACACGAGAGTGTGGCTTGGGCCCCCCACAGGCTGAGCATCTCTCTCTTGAGTCTGGGTTCTGTTGTCCACAATTAGGACAAGTCCACCCCTCCGGGCTTTTATATGGAGGTGGTGCTGTGGGAGGGAGAGATTTTTGTGGTTTATGGGGGATAATACACCGTACTTCAGAAGGGATGTTTAATTCTTTTGTTGGTAATTTAATTTCATCCCATATTTCATACATAGTCCCTTTGTCAGTGTCTTTTGCCTTATGGGCAGTCAGTCATTCCCTGGGCTACATCATACCACATTGTGGCCTGGTCATATTTGTTATGGTCTTCCAACCACCCCTTAAAATTAGTGAGAAATTTCTGCCATACTGGTTCATCCAATGTTCCATTCACACCTGCTCCCAATTTCTTTAGCATTTGTCTACAGTCTTTGGTTGCTTCAGTGCCCTTTGCGGATTGCATAATATCAATTGCAGAGACCCATTTCTCTGCTCCCTTCTCAGAGGAACGCTTACTCTGTGTAGCCCCCATCCCGTGGGTGGCTCCTTGTAATTCACTATCCAGGTACTCACACACCTGGTGACTTACAACAGTGCTGTGGACACACTTCCAAGGCATCACTATCAGTAGTGCCGTGGACACACTTCCGAGGCGGCACTACTAGTGGTGCCGTGGACACACTTCCGAGGCGGCACCACTTTTTCTACTACCAGTGGTGCTGTGGGCACACTTCCGAGGCAGCACTGATCCACTGGTCTGGCAATACTACAATATAGTCTTGCCCTCACACAGAGTAATTCACACGTCCTCTCTGGGGTTACTCGCTGGAAACCCCTTAAACCCCTCTACGTTCTTTCTATGGCACAGGAAGCAAACAAATACTGCAATCCAAATGATTATAACTGCAACCACCCAATCCAAACTGGTATCATAATACCCACGCATGTATACACTGTACAGCACAGGAATTGGCAACAATGCAGTAATTCTTCCTCACACAATATCAGCAGGCACTCAGTACATGTGAAACCACACAGTATGACATAACATTGAAACAACCCCTGACCTCAGGCGCCTTTTCAGGTACCAACAAGGAACTGCAGGGCACCTATCAAATCTTCCTGGACAGCTTTATACACTGCCACTTCTCACAGCCTCCTCCAGTATAGGTCCGTCAACCCTTTCTCCACCAGAACCAGAGGCCTCCAGAGTCAGGGACCGGACAAGCCAGTCAGCGAGCTCTAGACTTTCTGCTTGGCTCAGGGGGAGCAGGGCCAGACCCCTCCAAGATTCAGCTTATCTCAGCCATTCACTCATTCGTGCATTCATACGCCTAAAGACAGTTTTGCACATATAGGGGAAATAATACATTCACCAGAACATGGTACAGGCACCACGTTCACACACCACACTGCAGAACAGCGAGCAGAGCTCAGGAGACAGGCAGTAACACAATGGGTTACTTACCGCGGTCTTCCTGGGTCCTGGTCTCCGTATCGCGATCTGCAGCTAGGAGCGTTGTTGTGGTGCCCGCATTCTCCACCAGAAAATGTTGTGGCAGGCCAAGGGTCAGCCACGTGATGATCGTTGCCTCGTGTTCAGGTGAATGACGTCGACGGAGGAAAATGACAGAAGTCTGAGTATAGCTCAAAACCTTGTCAGGAACCCAACATGAAAGTGTCCTGGACCCTTTATTTATACACAGTTCAAAGGGTGTAACCTCTCAAAGTAAAACATGATTGGTTTACAGACATTTCAATAATGGCTTTTGAATCCATCTATTGATTGGTTAGTATTTTACCAGTTTTCACTTGTCCAAAAATGTGTTAACTGATGAGTTTAGGTTTTTTAGCAAGAGATGCATATTTTGGTTAGTAGTACGTACAAACCTTATCTTATCTTAACACACACGGCTCACTTATATAGGTTTTCAGCTTACGCTTGTTATAAGCTTGTTTTTTTCAAATGTCACCACATTATATCACATACACAGAGAAAATGAAAACATCTTATGAATTTTATATCCACTTTCAGAAAAGCTGGATAATTTCCTTAACACCTGCATCTGTCTAAATCCCGCGCCTGCACCGTGCGCTTCTGTATTCGGCGCAGGCGCAGTGAGTGAATGCCGCGCTCCTGGTGCCGGCTTCCTCACTGTAACGTAGTAGACGGAGCCTCTAGGTGCTGAATCGCCGCCCACATAGCACCTAGAGGCTCATTAGCATATGGCTAAAAGTACGTTTTTTAGGTGAACGGCCGCAGACAGAAGTAAACAAAGAAGACTGTTATGTACTGCTGACACTAGCACAACACTAGTGTCAGTCAGCTACATATGGCAAAATCTGATGGTATAAACCCTTTAAGATGTAGTAGTGGCTAATCTGTTCCATTTGCGCTTGGCAGCTGGCGACATCTGTGTTTGTCCCATGTTCATATGTGCCTGCATTGCTGAGAAAATGATGTTTTACTATATGCAAAAGAGCCTCTAGGAGCAATGGGGGCGTTGTTGTAACACTCTCTGCAACTGCCGCTCCCCTGAACTTTGATTGACAGCCTGATCCTGAACATGGGACATGCAACAGGACAGCCTTTCATAGGTACAAATCTGCTGACAGAGACAATTTTAAGGGATTTTCAGGTATGGCCTATTGTTAGAGTAGGTCCAGTGGCGTGCCCAGGTGGGAGCGGGGGGGGGGGGGTCCGCCCTGGGTGCCGGCTCTCAGCGCTCTCAAGGGGGTGCCAGAACATAAGCAATGAGTACTTCCATCAATACAGATGGAAGCGCTCATTGCTTTTCCCTTTATAAGATGCAGTGCATCTTATAAAGGGAATACTAGTGAGTGCTCACTAGTCTGCAGGAGGAGGGGAAGAGAAGCGATGTGAGCGCTGTACAGTACTTACCATTCCTCCTGCTTGCTCTTCTCAGGGTCGGCGCTGCTGTGTTCTGGCTGCCTGCAAGTGTCAGGATGTACAGAGCGCACTCTGACCTGACGCTGCAGGAGGTCAGGTGACTGCAGCGCGGGCCCTGAGAAGAGAAGACAGCCAGGACAGGGAGAGTGGCGACAGGAGAGGTAAGTGACTTCATTATTTTACAGCCTGATCTGAGGTCTAATATGGAGGTCTAATGGGGGTCTGGAGTGGTCTATGGGGGGTCTGGAGGTCTGACTTGGGTCGTCTGGAGGTTTGACTGGGGGGTCTGGAGGTTTGACTGGGGGGTCAGGAGGTCTGACTGGGGGTCTGGAGTGGTCTAATGGGGGTATGGAGGTCTGACTAAGGGGTCTGGAGGTCTGACTGGGGTGTCTAATGGGGTTCTGGAGGTCTGACTAAGGGGTCTGGAGGTCTAATGGGGGTTTGATTGGGGGTCTGGAAGTCTGAATGGGGGGTCTAGAGGTCTAATGAGAGTCTGATTGGGGGTCTGGAGGTCTGACTGGGGGGGTCTAAAGGTCTAATGGCTGTCTGATTGGGGGTCTGGAGGTCTGACTGGGGGGTCTAGACATCTAATGGGGGTCTGATTGGGGGTCTGGAGGTCTAATGGGCATGTAATTGGGGGTCTGGAGGTCTAATTGGGGTCTAGAGGGGTCTGGAGGTCTAATGGGGGTCTGATTGGGGGTCTAGAGGTCTAATAGGGGTCCGATTGGGGGTCTGGAGGTCTGACTGGGGGGTCTAGAGGTCTAATGGGGGTCTGATTGCGGGTCTGGAGGTCTAATGGGGGTCTGGAGGTCTAGTGTGAGTCTGGAGGTCTAATGGGTTCTGGAGGTCTGATATGGGGGCCTGGTCTGAGGTCTGATATGTGGGTCTGGAGGTCTAATGGGGGTCATATATGGGGGTCTTATCTGAGGTCTGATATTGGTTAGGGGTCTTGCATGGAGGTCTAATGGGGGTCTGATCTGAGGTTTAAAACTGGGGTCTTATATGAGGTCTGACATAGAGGTCTAAAGGGAGTTTGGTCTGAGATTGGGGGATCTCATTTAGGGTTTTATATGGGGGTCTGATCTGAAAGGAAGGTGTTTTTTTTTATTACTAGCGCACAATATAAAGGGGTGTTTTTGTACTGATGCACTGTGTGGTACCAGTATTTTCAGGGGGACTGTTTCTGCAGTAAAGTATTGGGGAGCACAGTGGACACAGTATTGGGTGTGGCAGGATGGGGTGTTGAAAAGGTGGGAGGATGATGGAAAAGTAGGAAAGTAAGATGTCTGTTTGTTAAACTCTGCAGAGACGAGGTGCGGCTGAAAGAAGTCACCATGGTGGTCTGGTCTAACAGGGGAAGAAGAGGAAAGAAAATATCTACATCAGAGAAGAGAAGTCACTGGATGTAAGACATATGTGGCGCTGTATGACCCTGTATGTTCTGTAGCGCTGTATGTAATGTTTTCCAAGTATGTCTGCTTTTTTTTTTGTATAAGCGCTGCCTCCTCTACTCTGTTTACCTGCTCATCACTGCAAATGCTACGGAGAGCAGGTGAACAGAACAGAGAAAGCAGCTCTCATATGAGCGCTGCCCTCTCTTCAAACAGCTGGAGGCTGGGGGCATAAAGAGCATTACTACTGTGAAGGGGGCACAGTGGGCATTATTACTGTCAAGGGGCACAATGGGCATTATTACTGTGAAGGGGGCACAATAGGGATTTCTACTATGGAGGGGGCACAGAAGGCATTACTAGCACAGTGGGCATTATTACTGTGAAGGGGGCACAATGGGCATTATTACTGTGAAGGGGAACAATGGGCATTATTACTGTGAAGGAGGCACAATGGGCATTATTACTGTGAAGGGGCACAATAGGCATTAATACTGTGAAGGGGGCACAATGGGCATTATCACTGTGAAGGGGGCACAATGGGCATTATTACTGTGAAGGGGGCACAGTGGGCATTATTACTGTGAAGGGGGCACAATGGGGATTTCTACTATGGTGGCACAGAGGGCATTACTAGCACAGTGGGCATTATTACTGTGAAGGGGCACAATGGGCATTATTACAGTGAAGGGGAACAATGGGCATTACTACTGTGAAGGGGACACAGTGGGCATTATTACTATAAAGGGGGCACAATGAGGATTATTACTATGAAGGGGGCACAAAGAGGATTATTGCTATGAAGGGGGCACCATGGGGATTATTACTGTGAAGGGGGCAAAATGGGGATTATTAATGTGAAGGGGGCACAAAGAGAGTACTACAACTGTGAAAGGGGCACAGAGAGGACATAACTACTGTGAGAGGGCACAATGTGGGCATAACTACTGTAAGAGGGAACAATTTTTTTAAAGTATTGGGGGCGGGGGGGGGGGGGGGGGGGGCAGAGAAAGGACCCGCCCCGGGTGCCAAACACCCTAGGCATGCCACTGAGTAGGTCATCAATATATGATTGATGGGTGTCCAACATACATGATAGCCACAAGTCACCTATGTGTAGCAGTGCTTCTATATCCAGATACAATGCGTTTGTGTGTTAAAGGTACTATTCTGCATTGCTCCCAGTGCTCCCATGAATGACCACCCAAATGTACTCATGTCGCATAATAGCTTTCCAGTTATGTATGATCAGCAGGAGGCACAGATACACTTCCCCCAAATCAGCAAACTAGGGAAGCAGCTAGACCCTATGTGGTTGTCTTTCTCAGGGGCCTTGGCCTGCACTGCCAATATATGGCACCCATTTAATCTGTAATGTTGTACACAAATATATCTACTTACATCAATAATTATATCACATTTTAACTTCACTTTACATCAATCACGTATATCTACCAACCATGGCCAAACTTATAGGAAGCCTAGAACGCAAATAAAATTAGTTGAGAAAGGAAATTTCGTGAAGAAAACTATTATTCCAGGACTTTAGCATTGATGACCTATCTTCAGGACAGGCCATAAATATTGGATCGTTGGGGGTGTGACACCCCCCCACCCCACCCCACCGATCAGCTGTTGCCAAGCAGCCTCAGTGCTGAACTACACAGCTCTGTCCATTGTTTAGTGGGAGCAGCACTCGAGTAAACAGCTCTGTCCACTGCACAGGAGATGGAGATGTTTAGTTCTTGTACTGACTTCCTGCACCAGACCAAATTGGAAACTGCTGGTCATCAGGGGTGCAGGATGTCAGCCATCCTCCGATCAGATATTGATGGCCTATCTTGAAGATATTAAAATTGTGGAATGTACTTTAAGTAAAAGACATAGCTCTGCACCGGTTTTGATACCGTCCTTTGTGACAAACACAGACAATTTTCCATAACTCCATAATGCAGCAATTAGGAAATGATCACCTTTAGTACAGTATTTCCAGTGAAGAAGGTGAAAGTGCTCATGAAGTAAATTATTATTATCTGGCATGCAACCAGCAAAAGTGAAAGGATCAAAGTACAATTTTCTGCAGCTAGATGTGACGTTGTGTGTGTTTACGTGTAGCTAGCTACGTGCAGGCAGCAGTGTATGGGTTATTACTATCCGATCCTGTATTGTATATGTTAATCATTTACAAATGTGGGAGTGCTTTTATTTAACTACTAAAACTATAAGGGTATGACCACATGTTCAGGTTTTTATGAAGCCAAAACCAGAAGTGAATTTAAAAAAGAAAAGTCATATCTGTCTTTTATACTTTCTCCACTTTTATGATCCACTCCTGATTTTGGCTTCAAAAACTGCACCAGGAACCCCGAATGTGTGGTCATCCCCAAAGATATAAGTGTTTTCTGCCAAACATAGTCATAGATCACTACAGCTCATGATAAATCACTTGTAATCTGGAATCTGCCAGTTGCTTGTGTTCGAAACATTTTTTGAGGGGAAAGAATGAATGAAAACACACTGATAGTTGCCTATAAATGTGAGTAAATGAGCGCTGATTGTTATAGGAAATGTGTTTCCCATGTAAGTGAACCCTAAGCAGCAAACATTAAGCTCATATTTCCAATCTTGTGAATGAACTTCCAGTGTTACCAAAAGTCTCATCAATAACTGCAGTGAATCTGGTCGTATTGATGAGTTTTTTTATCTTATAGTTTTTGGTGCTTTTTGGGAAAGAAATCCTTCTAAACATCAAATAGTAGGGGAAAACAATATCTGTCTTTTAAACAGAATAGCAACAAGATTAACATTACTTTGTATCCGCTGGAAAACGCAGATGTTTGCAGATTAACCCCATAGATGCAGCAGTCAATGCTGACCGCCATCTTAGAAGTTTACAGAGAGCTCCCTCTCTCTAACCATCAGCTCCCCGTGATGCGATTGCGGGGTGTCGATGGCTGCTAAGGCAGCCTGAGGCCCTACAAAGGGCTCAGGGCTTGCCAGCTACAGAGGACTATGAGGCCCATCCAACAGGCTGGGTCTCAAAGGCAACCGTCAGTGTAATACTGACACTCACAACGCATTTAAAGGGAATTTGTCAACCCCAGCTAGAGTATGCAGTGAATAGTGTTATCTTGCATTCTGAGGCTGTGCTCACACAAACCAGCAGAAAAATGCATTAAGAGGACTCCCATGCTCACATACATAATGGAGAATTCTCAAAGATAAGTCCTCTCAATGCATTTTAGTGCTGGTTTGTGGGAGCACAATGTTAGAATGCAAATGAGCATGATAAAAATTACATTACCGGACTCAGCGACACCTACACTATTTACCCCATATTCTAGTTTGGGGAGCGTTTTGGGGCTGACAGATTCCCTTTAAATACATAGTAATACATTGCAGAAGGGATCAGACCTGCAAAAATTGAAGTTTCCTAGTGGGACAAAAATATAAAGTGTAAAAAGGGGTTATAAAAATGAAAAGATAAAAGTTGCAAAAAAAATAAAGCTTCTATTTCCAGTCATATGTACCCCAAAATGGTACAGATGAAAGCAACACCTCATCCTGCAAAAAACAAACCCTGTAACAAGACCATTGCCAGAAAAATATGGCTCTCAGAATATGGCGACACAAAAACATGATTTTTTTGTTTTAAAAAATGGTATTGTGTAAAACTGAACAAAAAATAATAAATTGACATATTTGGTATTGCCACAATATGACCTGCCATATAAAAAATATCACATGGCCTACCTCGTCAGATAAATGCTGTAAAAAAAATAAAAATAATAATTATGCCAGAACTGCCATTTCTTGGTCACCTCATCTCACCAAAATCATAATATCAAGCAATCAAAAAGTGATATGTACCTCAAAATAGAACCAATGTTAATGACAAGTTACCCGTTCTGAAAAATAAGCTCTAACACAGCTCACTGGAGAGAAATATAAAGAACTTATGGTTGCCAGAAAATGTCTCTAATGGTACCTCAGAGGCTGAAGCAAAATCTACGCTGCAAAAGCCAAAATATGGTCTTTCCCTTCTGAACTCTGCAGCATACCCAAACAGAAATTTATGTCCAAATTTCTGATATTTCAGTACCCGTCTAACAATTTAAAGGCTGTGGTGTATCTTAGATGGCACAAGCTGGGCACAACATATTGGCCCTGAAATGTCATATCTGTGGAAAACTTTTCATTTTGCACAGTCTGCTGCACATTAATTTCTGCAAAACATCTATGGTGTCAAAATACTCCCACCCCCTGATAAATAAGTTAAGGGGTGTAATTTCGAAAAATGAGTTCATTTATTAGGGGTTTCCACTGTATGAGTAACTGGAGGGCTCTGTGATGTGATGAAGTGCCTGAAAATCATTCCATAAAAAATCCTTGCTCCAAAAGTCAAACGGCGCTCCTTTCTGAGCCCTCTTGTGTGCCCATACAGCAGCTTAAGTCCACATTTATGGCATTTTCGTACCCAGTAGAACCTTCCTAACAATTCATAAATTGTAATGTGAGTCTCAGATAGCACCAACAGGGCACAACATGTTGAGAACTGAAATGTCAAATCTTTGGAAAACCATGCATTAATTTTTTCAAAATACCTGTGGTGTCAAAATGCTCACTTCACCCCTTAATACTTTAATGGGTAGAGTTTCCAAAATGAGTTCACTTCTCGGGGGTTCCATTTATTATTTCCCGCCAGAATCTCTACCATGTCAGCACAAGGTGTGTAAATCATTACATTATGCATGGTGTTCTTTTACTCATGAGTCCTGTTGTCCGTCCAGGCAAAGAATTAGGCCCATATGTAGGGTGTTTACAAAACCAGAAAAGCACAGCATAATAATAAGAGGGCTGACTTTTTCGCAGTGGCACACGATGGGCATAACATATTGGGCACTTAAGTGGCACGTTTCGGAAAAAATAGCTTTTTTTACTTTGCACAATCTGCTGTGAATTAATTTTTTCAAAACACCTGTGGGGGGCTCACTACGCACCTTGGAAAATTCTGTGAGGGGTGTGGCTTCTAAATTGGGGCCACTTCTTGAAGGATTTTTTTTTATTTATCCTCAGAGCCTCTGCAGTTATCAGCCAGTGCTGTATAAGTCACCAAACTAGGCCTCGAATGCACATGGTGTTATTTCTTGCCTGAAACTCATTCCAGCAAAATCTGCCCTCCAAAAACCAAATGGTGCTCCTTCACTTCTGTGCCCTGCCATGTGCCTATACAGCAGTTTATGATCACATATGGGGTTTTTCTATAAGCTGCCGAATCAGGGTCATGAATATTGGGGTTTGTTTTGCTGTTAACCCTTGCTGTGTTACAGGAAAATAAATTAAAATTGAAAATCAGAAAAAAAGTGACATTTTGGAATTTTCTCTCTGTTTTCTTTAATTATTGAGGAACACCTAAAGGGTTAACAAAGTTTTTAAAAATCAATTTTGAGTACTCTAAGGGGTGTAGTGGGATCATTTGTGGGTGGTTTCTATTATGTAAGCCCCATCCACATTCATTTCTATAGGATCCCTATTTTTTGTGGACCCATGTGGTCGGTTCACAAATTATAATCCATGTCTTGTTCTTGTCCATATTGTGAACAAGAATAGCCTTCTCTATTGATGGGAGTGAGTAATGGAAGGTATCTGTATTTTGTGGATCTGTTGTTTCTGGACAGAAGTACAGACATGGCCTAAAAGGTATATTAACCTTATAAAATAGTGGACTCTGATCTATGATTCAGACCAAGAAACTAGGAAATTCATTTTAGTCATGTTTGTTGATAATTATATAAGGATTTTTCTCTAAAAACTGATACGACACAAGGCAGCCAGTTCATGTAATCGCATATGGCCAGCTTACTAGCAAAAGATTTTTTCCTATGAAATCCTATATTATCCCCATCTTTAAACTTTTCCTATATTCATGATTAATCTCTTCAGCAGGTATATCATTTCCCCATACAGCGGTAATTATGTAAAGTCTTGTTCATACTTGCAGTAATTTTTTATGTGAAAAACTAACCTGATCAGGATGCATCTTCTATATTACTATAGGATTTAAAGAGGACTTGTAACCGCCCCGACATGTATGTTTTAGCAAATGCTTGCATCCTCCTTGAAATAACACTTCTGGAGCATCTATTCCTACGACTGTGCCATTCCTTTCTTATGCCTGATAAAAGTTGTGAATGAACTACTACCAGTTTACAATAAAGGTCCAGCTGGGTGTTACCAGTTGGAGGTGTTTCCCTACACAATCTTACACCATCCAATCAGTGCTGCCAGCGTCAGATAGTACAGGTGCACGGCCCCAACTGGTAAAAGCCATCTGGACCTTCATTGCAAATTGCTAGCAATTCATTCTTAAACTTCTAGAAGCAAAAATATAGGAATAGCATAATACAGAGTCATGAGAATAGATGCTCCATATTATTATTATACTCCAGAAATACATCCAGGCCCCTCTTGAATTATTTTATTGTACTCACCATCACCACCTCCTCAGGCAGAGAGTTCAATAGTCTCACTGCTCTTACCGTAAAGAATCCTCTTCTATGTTTGTGTACAAACCTTCTTTCCTCCAAACGCAGAGGATGTCCCCTCGTCACAGTCACAGTCCTGGGGATAAATAGATGATGGGAGAGATCTCTGTACTGACCCCTGATATATTTATACATAGTAATTAGATCTCCCCTCAGTCGTCTTTTTTCTAAAGTGAATAACCCTAATTTTGATAATCTTTCAGGGTACTGTCGTTGCCCCATTCCAGTTATTACTTTAGTTGCCCTCCTCTGGACCCTCTTCAGCTCTGCTATGTCTGCCTTGTTCACAGTAGCCCAGAACTGTACACAGTACTCCATGTGTGGTCTGACTAATGATTTGTAAAGTAGTAAGACTATGTTCTCATCACGGGCATGCCCCTTTTGATGCAACCCATTATCTTATTGGCCTTGGCAGCAGCTGCCTGACACTGTTTGCAGCTTAGTTTGCTGTTTATTAAAATTCCTAGGTCCTTTTCCATGTCAGTGTTACCGAGTGTTTTACCATTTAGTATGTACGGGTGACTTGCATTATTCCTTCCCATGTGCATAACTTTACATTTGTCAGTGTTAAACCTCATCTGCCACTTATCTGCCCAAGCCTCTAATCTATCCAGATCCCTCTGTAGTAGTATACTGTCCTCTTCCGTGTCAATTACTTTACACAGTTTAGTGTCATCTGCAAAAATTAATATTTTACTATGCAAGCCTTCTACCAGATCATTAATAAATATATTGAAGAGAATAGGGCCCAATACTGACCCCTGAGGTACCCCACTAGTGACAGTGACCCAATCTGAGTGTGTACCGTTAATAACCACCCTCTGTTTTCTATCACTCAGCCAGTTACTTACCCACATACAGACGTTTTCTCCCAGTCCAAGCATTCTCATTTTATATACTAACCTTTTATGTGGTACAGTGCCAAATGCTTTGGAGGAGACCAGATATACGACATCCATTGATTCGCCGCTGTCAAGTCTAGAACTTACCTCCTAATAGAAACTGATTAAATTAGTTTGGCATGCTCGATTTGTCTACTCTATTTTAATCTTTTTAAGTCGCTGTTGTACTTCTTCCTGGGTCAGACAGGTCACTTTTAATGGGGAATTTATATTTACATTCAGCATTTCATCCGACAGCATAGTGGCCAGCGAAGTATCCGCTTTATAAGACGCACGGCCATTTTCCCCCCACTTTTGGGGGGGGGGGGGAGTGCGTCTTATAAAGTGAAAAATACGGTAACTGCACTGATGAACAGCAAATATATTTTTATTTTGCCACTAATACACAACAAAAAGGGCTTTAATTTTTCGCACTTCACCACACAATAGCTAATAAGCCCTTTTTTTCCCACTAATACAAGCCAAAAAATGCTTTAGAACATATAACTGCACCGCATAAGGGCAAATAAGATGTAGAAATATTTCCTTGTAATAAACCCTGTTATTGGCTTTATCAAACAGCACTTGCACCCTAATAAGAACAGTTTGCTGGAATTACAGAGCTGTATAATGGCAATTTGGATCCCCAGTCAGTGCAGCAAGGTGTAATAGGATTGTTCCTATTACCCAGTCTGTAAGCTCCCCTACTGAACCCTTTTCAACATAAAAGCTGTGGAATGATTCCTCCCTATCCTTTCCCTACACCTTGAATAATCTTTCCCTGCACTTGTAAATCGTTTTTTTTAGCACAATAAAGTTTTTTCTAACACTGTCCCTAGCGCCTTCTGACGTCTCTCCCTGCACTAAGTACACTGGTAAATGGCAGAATCCAAGAAGGCTGAGGCTATTTATAGGGCTGTGACATCACAGGGCTGGCTGGCTGCTGATTGGTTGCATGCATGACATTATGGGTAATCCCGACCTTCCCAGAGTTCCTTGTTCCATGTCCTCACATGTGCAGCAGCCATTTTGGGAAGAAATGCGATTCGTTACCACGAAGCGTGAGGAAATTCGGATTAGCTGCAAATCGAATTTTTCCTGAATTTCAGATCAAATTCCACTTCAACTTTGATTTGCTCATCTCTAGTCATAACCTCTAGAAATTAGCAGTTTATAATGTGATGAAAAATGAATGAAAAATTAATCCAGCCAGCCTGAAGTAACAAGAGCCGTATCTTGGGGATGGAGGGGCCTTAATTAAAATAAATAAATAAAAATTTTTTTTTATAAATTGCATTAACTCTGGCAAGTACACAGTTTTAAACATTTAAATTGGTCATCTTTAAATGGGTTGTCTCTCACTTCAACAAATGGCATTTATCATGTAGAGAAAGTTAATACAAGGCACTTACTAATGTATTGTGATTGTCCATATTGCCTCCTTTGCTGGCTTGGATGATCTGTGGTGCGGACGGCACTAATGTCTGAATTCAGAAAGTCTAATTTTCTAAAGAGCACAACGGGGTGGCACTGCCCAAAACTTTCTCCCAAGACATAAAAAACCTCCGATGCCAGGTTTTCCTCACTACAGATGGTGCTCTGCCTCCAAATCACAACTTATGTCACGAAGGAGAAAACAAATGTGGGCGGCACTCGCCTAAAAGGTAGCTTCTTTATTCAGACATCCTTATTGCAGACATCAAACATTATTGTTGCAGACATGGAGCGGACTTGGCATAGCGCAGGCAACAAGGATCGTGGCGACGGCCATTTCGCGCCTCAGCGAATTGCATGGTAGGGTGTGGGAAGGCGGGATCCAGGGGGCCCAAGTAAATTCTTGCCCAGGGTCCTATCAATATTAAAGACGGCCCTGGATCCAGCCAACAAAGGAGTCAATATGGACAATCACAAAACATTAGTAAGTGCCTTGTAATTACTTTGTCTACATGATACATTCCATTTGCTGAAGTGAGACAAGCCCTTTAAGGTTCAATTCAAATATTGTGGTACTTTCAGATTCTCACCAATTTCTTTGTATTGTATAGTGATTGTATTATAAATGCAGGTAGTCACCTTGAGCTTAATAACAGCAGATAAAATAATCCCCAATTAGGCAGGAACAATATTAGCAATTAGGAAAAAATACACCCATAAAAAAAGCACTGGAAAGAAGGTGAATAATAGTGTAATTACAGATCAATTGTATTGAATACAATATGAACTGAGCTTATTGGGTTATATAAGCTTACTTGCAGTGAAAAATGATGATAACTATCTGCAGTGGTTTAGCAGGATTTATTTTCACCTTCTGTCAAAGGCATCAGATTTCTCATCCTAATAATAACTTTCATTTTTAAAAATCTCTTGAGATTTAAAGGGCTTCTGTCACCCCACTAAACTTTTTTTTTTTTTTTTGGTTAGTTATAATCCCTATACTGCGATTTTTTCATACATACTGTAATGAATCATTTCGGTTCAGTAGATTATGTTAAAAACGTATTTTTAAAATATGCAAATTACCTTGCTACCAGCAAGTAGGGCGGCTACTTGCTGGTAGCAGCCGCATCCTCCCATCCTAAAGACGCCCCCTCCGCATGTTGATTGACAGGGCCAGCGGACGGGATCTTTCTCTGGCTGGTCCTGTCTGCTATCAAGATCTCGCGCCTGCGCCGTAACGGTATTCAGTTGGCGCAGGCGCACTGAGAGGAGGACGCTCGCTCGGCCGCTCCATCCTCAATGTGCCTGCGCTGATGACGTCATCAAGTACACCCGGAAGAGAAGACGCCAACATCGCTGGAAGGAGGCAGAGTGTCTGGTGACGTCGCTGGATGCTCGAATCAGGTAAGTATGTACGTAATAAGCATGCTGCCACAAAAACCACCAACGAAATGGGAATAAATAATTTTATAAAAATGACAGTTATTAACACTATACTACCAACGATTATTAATAATAAATCTCTTCCGGGTGTACTTGATGACGTCATCGGCGCAGGCACATTGAGGATGGAGCGGCCGAGTGAGCGTCCTCCTCTCAGTGCGCCTGCGCCGACTGAATACCGTTAAGGCGCAGGCACGAGATCTTGATAGCAGACAGGACCAGCCAGAGGACGATCCCGTCCGTTGGCCCTGTCAATCAACATGCGGAGGGGGCGTCTTTAGGATAGGAGGATGCGGCTGCTACCAGCAAGTAGCCGCCCTACTTGCTGGTAGCAAGGTAATTTGCATATTTTAAAAGTATGTTTTTAACATAATCTACTGAACCGAAATGATTAATTACAGTATGTATGAAAAAAATCGCAGTATAGGGATTATAACTAACCAACAAAAAAAAAAAATGTTTAGTGGGGTGACAGAAGCCCTTTAAGCTACAGCAAGAACAGCATAAAATGAATTAGTATATCATATTTTGCTCACTGATGGTAAGGCAGCAGCACCCCTAAATATGACATATGCAGCAAGTTTGAAGACATTTTTATATTTCAATACTGCGTTGTCCTGAAATACACTGCAAAGCACTGAAAGTGTTAATATGATTATTATATGCATGTACTAAAAATCCCATAATTTGTATAGGGAGTGGGAGACTCTGGAGTTAATGGCTGACTGCTGAGGAATGAACACCTCAGAGCAGCAAGGAGCAGATCCTGTAAGGTAATTCCATTCACCTATAGAAGGGTAAAGAGCTATAGAAGGTTTAGCCAACAGAAAGGTATTGCAGACTTTGGCAAAGAAGGTAAAAGCTGCTAATCTAATTACAGCCTCCTCTGCATGTGGTGGAAACACTGTAAGCTACAAGCTGCCTACCATAACAAAGGACAGGAGGGCCCACTGTTCAGAGACTGTATTCCTCTGAGGATACTGTGGATTTTATATATATATATACATATATATATATATAGGAAAAAGGCAGCACTCCAAAAAATAAAATTAAGAACACTTTATTCACCTCAGTGGCAATGGCGAAGTTTCGGCTCTGCACTAGAGTCTTTCTCAAGCCGAAACGTCGCCATTGCCACTGAGGTGAATAAAGAGTGTTCTTCATTTTATTTTTGGAGTGCTGCCTTTTTCCTACTTATAATTGTGGGATTGGCTTTTCCCAGTGTGCTGTGCACCCATATCTGGCTTCAGGCTGTGCTGCCTTTTTTTCATTTGTATATATATATATATATATATATATATATATATATATATATATACAGGGAGTACAGAATTATTAGGCAAGTTGTATTTTTGAGGATTAATTTTATTATTGAACAACAACCATGTTCTCAATGAACCCAAAAAACTCATTAATATCAAAGCTGAATATTTTTGGAAGTAGTTTTTCGTTTGTTTTTAGTTTTAGCTATTTTAGGGGGATATCTGTGTGTGCAGGTGACTATTACTGTGCATAATTATTAGGCAACTTAACAAAAAACAAATATATACCCATTTCAATTATTTATTTTTACCAGTGAAACCAATATAACATCTCAACATTCACAAATATACATTTCTGACATTCAAAAACAAAACAAAAACAAATCAGTGACCAATATAGCCACCTTTCTTTGCAAGGACACTCACAAGCCTGCCATCCATGGATTCTGTCAGTGTTTTGATCTGTTCACCATCAACATTGCGTGCAGCAGCAACCACAGCCTCCCAGACACTGTTCAGAGAGGTGTACTGTTTTCCCTCCTTGTAAATCTCACATTTGATGATGGACCACAGGTTCTCAATGGGGTTCAGATCAGGTGAACAAGGAGGCCATGTCATTAGATTTTCTTCTTTTATACCCTTTCTTGCCAGCCACGCTGTGGAGTACTTGGACGCGTGTGATGGAGCATTGTCCTGCATGAAAATCATGTTTTTCTTGAAGGATGCAGACTTCTTCCTGTACCACTGCTTGAAGAAGGTGTCTTCCAGAAACTGGCAGTAGGACTGAGAGTTGAGCTTGACTCCATCCTCAACCCGAAAAGGCCCCACAAGCTCATCTTTGATGATACCAGCCCAAACCAGTACTCCACCTCCACTTTGCTGGCGTCTGAGTCGGACTGGAGCTCTCTGCCCTTTACCAATCCAGCTACGGGCCCATCCATCTGGCCCATCAAGACTCACTCTCATTTCATCAGTCCATAAAACCTTAGAAAAATCAGTCTTGAGATATTTCTTGGCCCAGTCTTGACGTTTCAGCTTGTGTGTCTTGTTCAGTGGTGGTCGTCTTTCAGCCTTTCTTACCTTGGCCATGTTTCTGAGTATTGCACACCTTGTGCTTTTGGGCACTCCAGTGATGTTGCAGCTCTGAAATATGGCCAAACTGGTGGCAAGTGGCATCTTGGCAGCTGCACGCTTGACTTTTCTCAGTTCATGGGCAGTTATTTTGCGCCTTGGTTTTTCCACACGCTTCTTGCGACCCTGTTGACTATTTTGAATAAAACGCTTGATTGTTCGATGATCACGCTTCAGAAGCTTTGCAATTTTAAGAGTGCTGCATCCCTCTGCAAGATATCTCACTATTTTTGACTTTTCTGAGCCTGTCAAGTCCTTCTTTTGACCCATTTTGCCAAAGGAAAGGAAGTTGCCTAATAATTATGCACACCTGATATAGGGTGTTGATGTCATTAGACCACACCCCTTCTCATTACAGAGATGCACATCATCTAATATGCTTAATTGGTAGTAGGCTTTCGAGCCTATACAGCTTGGAGTAAGACAACATGCATAAAGAGGATGATGTGGTCAAAATACTCATTTGCTTAATAATTCTGCACGCAGTGTATATATATATATATATATATATATATACACACACACACTGCTCAAAAAAATAAACGGAACACTTAACCCCTTAAGGACCTAGGACGTACCGGTACGCCCTATTTCCCGAGTCCTTAAGGACCGAGGACGTACCGGTACGTCCTGACTTAAAATCGGAACTCCGGCGCCGCAGGGGTTAATCGGAACGGGATTTCGGCTGAAATCATTCAGCCGGCATCCCGTAACAATGCAGGGGGGGGTCATTTGACCCCCCCGTATCGGCGATCGCAGAAAACCGCAGGTCAATTCAGACCTGCGGTTTTCTGCGTTTCCGGTCCATTCGGGTGTCCTGTGACCCGATGAACCGGAAAAAGACTGCGATCGGTGGCGTAATTATACACCACCTATCGCAGTCCGAGGATTTGGAGAGGCGGTGCTGGCCCTGGTGCTGAATGCCGCTGTCCAGGGTGCTGATTGGTGCAGGGGAGAGAGGCGCGAGATTCAAACTTCCTGCGCTCCTCTCTCCCCTCCTCTTCCTGTCCAGCACCCTGACCGTGCAGCATCGTCCAGCACCAGCTCCTGTGTCCCCCTAATCGGAATCCATCACCCTCCTGCACCCATCGCCACCCAGGTAGGTTAGGGTCAGTGAGGGAGAGGCACCGTTAGGCAGGGAAAGAAGGGAAAAGTAAGTTAGAAAAAAAAAAAAAAGTACTTTTATTCCAAACTTCCAAACTTCCATCTAACCCTAACCCAGACCCCTCCTGCCACTTGCCCCCCCCCCACCAGCCCCCCCTACCCACCTTTTATACCAGCATTCCCTTGTTCAGGTCCCTTGCCGCCAGATCCACGTTCGCTTGTGGGACCGTGCGGAAAAATCAACGCGGCCTCCCTGCCTACCCCCTCCAGGTACCTATCCCCAGGGGTGAGACCCGTGCCCTTACCAGTGGAAATCTGTTGCTGGTCAGGTATAAGGACAAGAGGGATGTCCTTATGCTGTCCACAATCCACGGTAACGGCACCACCCCTGTCCCTGTGCGAGGTACCGCGGCAACGGTCCTCAAGCCCGATTGTATCGTCGACTACAATCGGTATATGGGAGGAGTTGATCTCTCTGATCAAGTCCTCACGCCATATAATGCCATGCGCAAAACCCGGGCATGGTACAAAAAAGTTGCGGTCTACTTGGTACAGGTTGCCATGTACAACTCTTTTGTACTATCCCGAAGCGCTGGCAGCACAGGGACATTCCTCCAGTTCTATGAGGCAGTCCTCAAGGACCTCATCTTTTCGGACCGGGAAAGAGCAGGCCGGAGTACCTCGGGAATTGGAGGCGCCCGGATCGTCCCTGGCCAACACTTTCCAGGTGTGGTCCCCCATACTGGAAAGAAGGGACGAACCCAAAAAAAGTGCAGAGTGTGTCACAAGAGGGGGATACGGAAGGACACCACTACTCAATGTGACACTTGCCCCGATCATCCGGGCCTCTGCATTATCAATTGCTTCAGGGAGTATCACACTTCCATGGAGTACTAAATTTTTATAATCCTCAACAGTCCACTAGAGAACATAAAACACTATGGCTCTCAGACTTTGGAGACACGGAAACAATTTTTCTTTCCCC
This sequence comes from Bufo bufo, assembly GCF_905171765.1. NCBI lineage: Eukaryota > Metazoa > Chordata > Amphibia > Anura > Bufonidae > Bufo > Bufo bufo. Next base: position 583,386,159 of record NC_053389.1, read on the forward strand.
AAAAAATATTAGTTTTAGAGCAGGCATCCTCAAACTGCGGCCCTCCAGATGTTGTAAAACTATAACTCCCAGCATGCCCAGACAACCTACAGCCATCAGCAGGGCATGGTGGGAATTGTAGTTTTACAATATCTGGAGGGCCGCAGTTTTAGGATGCCTGCTTAGTGTCTCCAAAGTCTGAGAGCCATACATATTGGGCATCGTCGCGTGCGTAAAAGTCGTCGCTATAAAAATAACTTTTGACCAAACGCCTCGGATGAACGGTGTTAAAAATATAGAATAAAAACTGTGCCAAAACACCCATTTTTGGGCAAAATTTCAATTTGAATCCATTTTGCCGGTAATAAAGCAAGGGTTAACAGCCAAACAAAACTAAACATTTATTGCCCCGATTCTGTAGTTTGCAGAAACACCCCATATGTGGTCGTAAATGGTTATATAGCCGCACGGCAGGGCATAGAACGAAGGGAACTCCATATGGTTTCTGGAAGGCAGATTTTGATGGACAGTTTTTTTTTTGACACCATGTCCCATTAGAAGCCCCCCCTGATGTAGCCTAGACTAGAAACTCCAAAAAAGTGACCCCATCTAAGAAACTACACCCCTCAAGGTATTCAAAAGTTACTTTACAAACTATGTTAACCCTTTAGGTGTTCCACAAAACCAAATAGTAGAAACAATTTTAGAATTAAATTTTTTTGTTACATTGCCTCAAAAAAGAGTAATATAGAGCAACCAAAAATCAAATTTACCCCAAAAATAGTCCCAAAACAACAACCACCTTATCCCGTAGTTTCCTAGATGGGGTCACTTTTATGGAGTTTCTACTCTAGGGGTGCATCAGGGGGCTTGAAAGGGTACATGGTGTCAATAAACCAGTCCAGCAAAATCTGCCTTCCAAAAACCATATGACGTTCCCCTTCTTCTATGTCCTGCCGTTTAGCCAAATAGTAGTTTACGACCACATATGGGGTGTTTTTGCAAACTACAGAATCAGGGCAACCCATTTTGAGTGTTGTTTGGCAGTTAACCCTTGTTTTACTCCTGGAAAAAATTGATTATATTGGAAAATTTTCCAAAAAATAGAAATTTCAAAATTGTTTCTCCATCTGCCATTAACTCTTGTGGAACACCTAAAGGGTTAACAAAGTTTGTAAACCCAGTTTTGAATACCTTGAGGGGTGTACTTTCTTAGATGGAGTCCCCTTTTTGAAATTTCTATTCTAGGGGTGCAACAGGGGGCTTCAAATGGGACATGGTGTAAACAAAACCAGTCCTGCCAAATCTGCCTTCCAAAACCCATATGGTGTTCCCCTCCTTCTACGTGCTACCGTTCGGCCAAACAGTAGTTTATGACCACATATGGGGTGTTTTTGCAAACTACAGAATCAGGGCAACCCATTTTGAGTGTTGTTTGGCAGTTAACCCTTGTTTTACTCCTGGTAAAAATTGATTATATTGGAAAATTTTCCAAAAAATATAAATTTCAAAATTGTTTCTCCATCTGCCATTAACTCTTGTGGAACACCTAAAGGGTTAACAAAGTTTGTAAACCCAGTTTTGAATACCTTGAGGGGTGTACTTTCTTAGATGGAGTCACTTTTTTGCAATTTCTATTCTAGGGGTGCAACAGGGGGCTTCAAATGGGACATGGTATAAACAAAACCAGTCCTGCCAAATCTGCCTTCCAAAACCCATATGGTGTTCCCCTCCTTCTATGTGCTACCGTTCGGCCAAACAGTAGTTTACAACCACATATGGGGTGTTTATGCAAACTACAGAATCAGGGCAACCCATTTTGAGTGTTGTTTGGCAGTTAACCTTTGTTTTGCTCCTGGAAAAAATTGATTATATTGGAAAATTTTCCAAAAAATATAAATTTCAAAATTGTTTCTCCATCTGCCATTAACTCTTGTGGAAGACCTAAAGGGTTAATAAAGTTTGAAAAAACAGTTTTGAATACCTTGAGGGGTGTAGTTTCTAGAATGGGGTCATTTTTGGGAGGTTTCTATTATCTAAGCCTCACAATATGACTTCAAACCTGAACTGGTCCATAATTTCAAAATTTGCTTCTAAACTTCTAAGCCTTGTAACATCCCCAAAAAATAAAATATCATTCCCAAAACAATTCAAGCATGAAGTAGACATATGGGGAATGTAAAGTCATCACAATTTTTGGGGGTATTACTATGTATTACAGAGGTAGAGAAACTGAAAATTAGAAATTTGCTAATTTTTCAAAATTTACGGTAAAAATTGTATTTTTTTATGCAAAAAAATTAACTTTTTTGACCAAATTTTAGCAGTGTCATGAAGTACAATATGTGACGAAAAAACAATCTCAGAACGGCCTGGGTAAGTCAAAGCGTTTTAAAGTTATGAGCACTTAAAGTGACACTGGTCAGATTTGCAAAAAATGGCCTGGTCCTTAAGGTGAAAATGAGCCCGGTCCTTAAGGGGTTAAACAACACAA